>NW_019416438.1:554082-554758 GCF_000390285.2 Anoplophora glabripennis
TACTTTAAATGATGAGTACAATAACAGGCTAATTTGCTGACAAAGTATTTTATCAGGAAAAAAGTTATTAACAATTTAATCGTGAAAAAAATTTTTTTTAGTAGTTTTCTTTAAATAACTCAGCAGGATGACTTTGTACGAAAAAATGCTTAGGGCATGATTTTGTTCGTAATAAAAATAGCTACAAAATGGCGGCGGTCCGATTACGAAATTTGCAATAACAAAGCCGTGAGATTGAAAAAACGGTGTAAAATGTCGTTTTAAAGTTGCTGTAAAAATGTCAATTATACACAAAAAGTGATAAAACTTTTGAAAACTATAGTTCAATATATATACAATAATGACACTAAAACCGAAAATCAGGAGAGCAAAACTTTTTGTTCTATAAGGTTTAATACAGCCATCGGCATCTGAAACTCGAAACTTTGCCAAATTTGTTTGAAATTTTGCCGACACTTGTTTGGTACACACATAGTGTAAATATGCAGAAACTAAAAGCAATTTGCAAAATTCAAGTAGCTTCATTTTTGCAGCTTTGGTAAGGTTTTATACGTCACCCTTGTTTTATACGTCACCGTTTTTTTAAATTTTTGGAAAAATATATGTGAATATTTAGAAAATATTCCATCACGGTAGATTAACCATCACAATTACCTACAATTAAAAAAAAATAATA
>NW_019416439.1:0-14074 GCF_000390285.2 Anoplophora glabripennis
TCCTCTGTTTGTGAATCTTTTATAATCCTTTAAAAAAAAATTAAAGTTATTAAGATTTTTTAAAAACAGAGTCGTTAACGCAAAACGCGTAACTTGCACATCGAGCTGCGCCTCCACCATTTATTTTTGTTTTAATTTTTAATTGGACATAATTACCATGTTAGAAACGTATATATTTTTAAAATAAAAGCCTAGAAAATCTTACTGCCTGCTTATGTAATTTTCACTAACAAAATTTGACAAACACACTTTACACATAACACAAAATAGAAAAAAAACAATAGGTTAAAGTTAAAAAAATAATAATTAATAATTTAATTTTGCTTAATAAAAAAAATTGATAGGGCCAATAGAGGACAGTGTCAACTTGACTTCGTTTTTATTTGAATGCTCATTATTTTAATCTTTAAATATTATTAGGAAATCATTGGGTACCTATTATCTGTTTTTCTTTTCAATAGTTTTTATAACAGAGTAACTGAAATATGTGGATTTTCATTTTCATATCGATAACCAGTCCTGTGTGTACACTGTACATATAGTAATACCTATTTGTTTGAATAAAATTTTACTGTTTTTGAAAACTGAATATTTGAAAATATTGTTTTAATACTTAAGAAAATGAGTTCTATGGAAGAGGTATTTTTATTGAATCTTCTATTTAAAAAGGAAGAAAAGCGCCAAAGAAAAAAACACGCAAGATTTTGGATTCATCCAATCAACAGAAGCAAAAAGCAGAGGATGAATTTGAAACTTTATTAAAAAAAATTGTTATTGGACCAACAGCGATTTTTTCAGTACTTGCGTATGTCATCTGGAAAGTACAATGAGCTACTAGAGACTATTCACAAAGACATTTACTTGAAAAATACAAGAATTAGGCGCTGCATACCACCGTAGAAAGGCTGGCCGATTTCTTTTAAATTTCGTGTAGTCACGCTGCCGATTTACTTCGATTTTAAACGATTCATAGAATTAGCATAGTACGCGATCATCAAAAACATTCGCACTAGATACTCTCTAGCTCGTCTCGATCGCATCGCGGTATCCCGAGCAAGGGGAGCTGCCACCCCCATAGAAATTCGAAAAGAGTACAAAAATTTTCTTAAGCTAAGAAAATATTTAGATTGGAAATTTTTAATAAAATATTTTATTTACTTAAAACTTTATACTTTATTTTTATTAAAAAACATTTGTAATAAATTAGTATAAATATTTGTTGACAAAAGAATTTAAAAATATAAAATTTTATGTTAAAAAGTAATAGGTACATTTCCATATATTAAAAATTTAGCTCTGGAATTTTAAATTCAAAAAAAGGATAAAAACCTGGCTGAGAAATACTATGGTACAAAATCATCTGAATGGCATAGCAATGATGAGTATACATAGAAAGCTTATTTTTGGCAACCATAAAGATTTTAATAAAGTGGTCGACAAATTTCCGAAAAATCCGATTATGTTTTACCTAATTTTCGTTGAATTTCTTAATTTTTTTAGTTATTTATATTTTTTATGTTTTTTTGTATTAAAAAGGTTTTATTAAAAATATTTCTAAAAAAAATTAATTCCCTGTACCTATTTCTCCCATCCTCTCTCTTATATTGCCCCCCTCCCTGCCCATTGGCTGGCGCCGCTCTCGATTAAGAATAAGTAAAAGGATTAAACTCGATAATTCTTTAATACAGTTAAAACAAAAGGTGATGATAACAATAACTAAACTTAAAAAATGAGGCAAACGCTTTCATACTACATACATATTACAATCTATTCTCTATCTATATGACCTCCTCTCATTTCAAGACACATATCCAATCTTCGCCGGACCTCTGCATTTATTAACATATTAACATTTTGCCGTTTAATTCATTACAATCCTTTGTTATTTTTTCTTTCAAATAATTAATATCTCGCGAAGGGTTTTATAAACCTTATTTTTTATAACCTCCTGTAAAAAAAACGAGGGGTGTTAGAGCTGATGACTTTCCGGGCCACTGAATAGGTCCATTAAGCCCAATCCATTTTTCTGGAAAAATNACGACTTGAGGAGTGCTGCATTAAATTTTAAGACCGATCGCTCAAACGGTTCTTGAGTTATAGGCGATAGCGTCCTTAAGCCAATTGAAAAGATGAGTAAAAAAAGTTGATGTCCGTTTCCAAATATCGTCTTGGAGCGCGCCAGGGTTCGTCTTCAGGTTGCGGTCGTCGCTGCTGTAGGCACAGAGCGCGTTATTGGCAGACCCGGGCGAGATCGGCCGCGGTGTTGGCGAGATTGGAAACGTCGGTGAAATTGGTCTTCGGCGGCGCTATCGCCAAAGGGATCGGTTTGTTCTCATGGGGCGACGTCCGAGAAGCGGAGTCGCTGACTTGGGTCTCGGACGGCAGCGAGTCCGATGATGGAATTTATACCGTGGTGGTATTATTCGACGACGGCGATTGAATTTCCTACCGTGGCGGCTTTTTAGATTGGATTGGAAAGTGAGGTGAATATGACGATTTCGCTTCCTTTCCAACCTGATGGCTGCAGGCATGTCCGCGGTTATGGGACAACGTTTGGGATTGTACTAGGTGTTGAAAAATCCTGGAGGGCGATCGAAAGCTGGATTACGACATTTCTAAATAACGGTTTGTCAAAATAATTTACATTTTTATACCTACCTATTCTATCTATAAGTAATTATAACATAAATACTTACAGTAACCAAGAAAAACTAGATATGATTATAATTTATGGAGAGGGCCGAAAGAACGCTACATCTGCCAGGTATTTATACCAACATTGTTTTCCGCAGAGACAACTTCCATCAGATAAAATTTTTGGAAAGTTAGCCAGGAATTTGGCGGCAGATGGAAATTTTCAAAAGAAAAGAAGAGTTTTTAAACCCAGAAGGGCAAGAGATGAAGAACATTCGATAAAGATGTTAAATGGTCTGCTAGATCTCCTGATCTCACTTCTATAGATTTCTTTCTTTGGCCTTACCTAAATAATATTGACGACCTTAAAAACAGAATAAGAGTAGAATATCGGAGATTAAATGAAGAAACTCTAGAATGTGTTTGTAGAGAGGGACTGATAAACAGAGCTATTCTGTGTTTGAAGCAAATGGAAGTCATTTTGAACATTTGAAATAAGTATTTTTTTTAAATTGTTATATTATTATCGTATTAAAAAAAAATGTGTTACTTTAAAAAACATAGTAACTTGTTTCCACAGCTGGCTATCATTTTTCAGAATAAAGCTACGAAAAATAGGGTTCATCTTTTNGTAAGTAATTATAACATAAATACTTATAGTAACCAAGAAAAACTAGATATGATAATAATTTATGGAGAGGGCCGAAAGAACGCTACATCTGCCAGGTATTTATACCAACATTGTTTTCCGCAGAGATAACTTCCATCAGATAAAATTTTCGGAAAGTTAGCCAGGAATTTGGCGGCAGATGGAAATTTTCAAAAGAAAAGAAGAGTTTTTAAACCCAGAAGGGTAAAGATGAAGAACATTCGATAAAGATGTTAAATGGTCTGCTAGATCTCCTGATCTCACTTCTATAGATTTCTTTCTTTGGCCTTACCTAAATAATATTGACGACCTTAAAAACAGAATAAGAGTAGAATATCGGAGATTAAATGAAGAAACTCTAGAATGTGTTTGTAGAGAGGGACTGATAAACAGAGCTATTCTGTGTTTGAAGCAAATGGAAGTCATTTTGAACATTTGAAATAAGTATTTTTTTTAAATTGTTATATTATTATCGTATTAAAAAAAAATGTGTTACTTTAAAAAACATAGTAACTTGTTTCCACAGCTGGCTATCATTTTTCAGAATAAAGCTACGAAAAATAGGGTTCATCTTTTTTGCTGTTTTTCTAACAATATTTCTGATGAAACTATAAACTTCCTTACATAGGTGAATGCAGAAAAAAAAATATCTTCCAGAATTGATAAAAAAAATATATAGGGTGGGCCACCAGTAACGCCTCGGTCGCTAGGGACCAAACGGCAATTGTTACAGAAACCTGTTTAGGTGGGTATGTGTAGGTTAATTCCCTACATTTTAAAAATATTTTGAAAAAGAAAAAGCGTACCATTTTACTGCATTTTTGAAAGCACCATAAAAATAGGTTCTGCATACTCAGGACTTACAGTTTGAGATATTTCAATTTTAGTGAAAATGCAGGCTTCGCGTAGAAATTTAATATTTGCAATAAAAAAATAATTTTAAGGAAGCAGCTATGGAGAGTGTATTTTAGATCCTTGAAGTTATAAATTATTATATTTGTCGAAATGTAGCCGTAATCAACCTACACATACCCACCTAAACAGGTTTCTGTAACATTTAGCGTTTTGGTCCCTAGCGACCGCGGAGTTACTGGTGGCCCACCCTGTATAATGTGCCATTTGAACAAAAACAGTTGACTATAGCATGTTTGACATATGTTACCATAGAGACGATCTAATAATGTCATTTGATAGAGTTTGAGAGGCGATTTAAAAATAGAAAGAAAGAAAGAAACTTTATTTCAATAGGAAATACCTAATATACACAGTATCTCGTACAGCATATATCTATAATACTATTAAAATACAATATACAATTACTAACGAACGTTCAAATAAAAACGTGGTCAAGTTGGTTCTGAAAATTTGGACGTAGGGCGTAGCGTATAGCAAATGAACTTAAACGTCATCTGTCAAAGCGCTATATCGCCGNTTAGTTTTGGGGGCTAACTTTGGGGGCTAACTACACTCAAGTAAGGATTCCATGATGCAACCGGTGAAAATGCTCTAGAAAATCAAGTGTAGATCACATCCACTTGCTCTGATTGTAAAGGTGCTCCGACCGGTATTGTTTAAGGTACCTATAATAAATTTGATGTAAAGCGACTTCGCATGAAACCATGTTGGTCGCTACTGATATCATTTTCTAAGAAACTAACAACAAATCAAAGCTACAATTAAAGCTGCTTTAAGTGCACACAAGATAAGTTCAAAACTTATGTGGGATTGTTTACAAATGCTGATTGAACTGACCACCAATAATACAGTTAAACTGTGTTAGGTGCCAGGGCACAAAGGCATTTGTGGGAACGAGAAAGCGGATGAACTTGCTAGGAAGGAAAGAAAGAAATAAACTTTATTTAAATATGAAATACCTAATATACACAGTATCACGTAACAGCATATATCTATAATACTACATATTAAAATACAATATACAATTACTATATGACAACATAAAATTTAACATGGGTACAAATTTGCTATATATTACTGCTGCTGAAGGTATATCTGACCATAGAATGGTATTTTGTAACCTAAAATTTACTAATAATAAAATAGTGCCTAGAATTATTTCATACCGTTGTTGTAAGCACTTTAATTTGAACGATTTTTTAAATGATTTGTATAACATATCTTGGTTTGAGATGATTTATGAAATTAATCTTTATAAAAAGATCTCGATTTTTAATAAGTTTTTAATAAGTCCTTTTGACAAACATGCTCCTGTAAGAAAAGTAAGGGTTACTAAACCTCGAGCTCCTTGGCTGACTCCTAATCTAAAATTAATCATGAAACAAAGAAATAAGGCACTTCAAAAATTTAAACGTACTCACGAGCATACTGATTGGTTACAATACAAAAATTTACTAAATTACTGTGTCTCTATGGTACGACAAGAAAAAAAAGGGGTCAATTTTGGGTCCCTTACTTTTTATAATTTACACTGCTTCCATTTTAGAATCAATTCAACAATGTAAAGTACAAGCTTATGCTGATGATACTCAATTATATTATCATTTTGATATTAATGATCTGGATCAAGCATGCAATAATAGGTGTGTTCCAACAAGAGTCAGGGATTGGTTCCGAACCGTTTGAAATGTTTGGCCAGCTAAGTTTCAAATGTGTCTTCAGTGAATATATCGCAAGAATTAGTTGGATGCACATTTCTGACAGTTCGGAACCAATCCCTGACTCTTGTTGGAACAGACCTATTGTCAGCTCTGAGTTACAAACTGTAAGACAATTATCTGATGAACATAATTTAAAATTAAATTCTAGCAAATCAAAAATAATTTTTTTTGGTACTAAGAAAAAAGTACAAATATTAAAACTCAACTTTAATATTATAATTGATGGTATTCCAATTCCTATTACTGACAGTGTAAAAAATCTGGAAGTGACTCTTGACAGTAACTTACGATTCAATCAGCACGTGAAAACATTACTCCAAAAATCTTATTCTTTGCTTAGATAAATTTATAGTAGTCGTCATATCCTGAATAAAAAACTTAAAATTATGTTATGTGAGTCACTTGTTCTCTCCTATTTTAATTACTGTGATTATGTCTATGGTCAATGCCTTAGTGTACAAGAAAAAAATAGAATTCAAAAAGTTCAAAATTCATGTTGTCGACTTGTACACGGATTAAGAAAATTTGATCATATTTCTCACAAAATTGTAGAGATTAAGTGGCTCAACATGGAGAATCGACCACGTCACCATCTTGGAAATCTTGTGCATAAAATTTTATTATTTTAACCATTCCTTCTTATTATTCATTAAAAACTAAATTTGTTAAGCGTTCTAATGTTCATTCGAGGAATATCCGATTTAAAAATACCTTTACAATGCCACATCATCGTAGCGCCCTATTTAAAAGATGTTTTTCTTATAATTCTATCACTTTATACAATTCTCTTCCTGATAATTTTAAAATTTTTAATATTAACAAATTCAAGTATAAATTTAAATTATATCTATTGAGTGGACAGCTGATTTTATAGTTTATAGTTGAGGATTTTTATTTTAAACTTTTGATTATTGTTAGGTAACTGTATTTTATTTTAATTGTGTTATGGATTCTTTTCTAAGCGATTGTCTGTTGTTTTTTTTNACTTGCTAGGAAGGAAAGAAAGAAATAAACTTTATTTAAATATGAAATACCTAATATACACAGTATCACGTAACAGCATATATCTATAATACTACCTATTAAAATACAATATACAATTACTATATGACAACATAAAATTTAACATGGGTACAATTTGCTATATATTAATCTTACTTATTTTAGAAAATCACGAAGTTTATGTTTAAATACAGTTAAAGAGACAGAATTTTTAATATTACTTGGCAAGGAGTTAAATTCTTTGAAACCTTTATAGAAAATAGTTTTTTGCGCAGATGCTCATTTTGCATGATTCAAATATAAGCAATTTACATTTCTTGTATCATAACTGTGTATTTCTCCAACATATTTTATAAACGGCTCGAAATAGGAAGGTAATTGATGATTGACTATTTTGTAAATAAAAACTAATGCTAAATATTTCAAACGTAATTCTACAGACATCCATTCCAACACGTTAAGCATTAAATATATGGGAGTACTTCTATTGCATCGTAATATAATTCTCATTCCTCTATTTTGCAAAATTTGAAACTGTTTTTGCACGTTATTGTCAAATAAATATCTAAGACAGAGTTCATTGGCTCGGAGTCTGTGGTACATCTCCCAGTGTGGTCAAGCGGGCTCTGGGCAAATGGACAGAGACAGAACATAGGAAATACTGGACTTCAAGGCCAGGACATAGCCATTCTAAAGAGCTCATGGAGTATCCTTCAAAGGAAAGAGCAAATGATTTACTAGCCTTGAATAAAATCCGGCTCAGGAGAGTGACGGGACTCATAACGGGTCACTGTTAATTTTCGGAAACATGTACATAAGCCAAAGCTTGTAGACAGTCTGGTCTGCTGAGGCTGACTCGGCAGATGAAACTTCTCTGCAAGTGCCCGGGATTTGCACGTAGTAGAATGGCACTCCTGGGGAGACCTTATTTGGAACCCAAGGAACTAGGAAGAAAAGTGTCAGCAAGGAAGCTTTTGGACTTTGTCAAAAGGACAAAACTACTTGCTGAATAGGATTAGTAGTGGGACGCACAATAGGCCTAATTAGGCCACGGTGCCATGTGACTTATTCAGACCAATCACTAGGAAAGAAGAACAACAAATCAGGTTTCAATTTTTATTCAGAGACAAAAGATAAAACAAAACATTTCTAGGAAATATACTTAGCATGCTGTAAAGCCATCTTCGCACATTTGTGCAATTCCTTATCTAATGGATCTGTAAAAAAAAAACCAATTACATTTACACCTTAAATCACAATTTTTTAACTACAAACGGAATACCTAATTATATTATTTTAATTGTAAATTTTTAAAGATTTCATTATCAAACTTATTTCAAATTCCTAGACATAATCAAACCAACTTACATATTTTATGTTTGCCAATAATCGGATAAAATATAGGCAAAATGATTGGATTTGAACAAATCAAGACAAAGGGACTGTTGCTTTCTCCATTTGGATATTTTTTACGGTAGGCTTCTTGCTCCATGCAGTCTTCCACAAATACACAGCCGAGTAAACAGCTTGTGGGAAACTCCTTGGGAAATGACAAAGTGGGATCTAAATTTAAAAAATACATATGTAATATGTATACCCTTTTTATGCAGGGTGTCCCAGAATATGTGGGCAGTCTCTCAGGTTTATACAAGCAGACGTTAAAATAACAAGTCTCTATAAAAATTGAAAATCGATTTTCTTTAATAACTTTTAAAATTCTTTGTGCAATTTAATTATTTTTTAACACGATGGACAACAGATAAAACTCCTTAAAAATTGACCTATAAAAACGATTTGGCTTATTTGGTTTGTCAGGGACGGACTAGCTGCAGCACAATATTTTTTTTAAACCATTTACAATAAAGCCACAAAAATAATATTTTTAGATAGCTTGAACTTTAAATTAAAAAAAGGCACTCTTGATTGATATTGAGAAACTATTTTTGTTTAATACGATTTTTATTACATCCGTAAAGAGAAATAAGCCGATGATATTTGCATTCTTTCTGTGCCTATTGAAAAAAATGCCACTTTTATTTACATTTGTTTTTTTTTTCTAAAAATAATTAAATTGCACAAAGAATTTTAAAAGTTATTAAAAAAAAATCGATTTTCAGGGGCGTCCTTTAGGGGCCTGTATCTCCGTAGGCGAACCCTCTAGGGAAAATTTTTATAGAGTCTTGTCATGTTATTTCTCCTGTATAAATCCAAGAGATTGCCCACATATTCTGGGACACCCTGTATAATTTTTTTTTATGTTTGAATAGTAGTACATTATGACATGTGAGTGAAATAAGCTATTATAAGTGAGTTGTTTGATTTAAAGGTGCTTGTGCAAAAGAGTGACAAATTCTCACATACTTATAATACCATTTCACTCTAACGTGTGATGTACGATGTTTTGTTAAACAATTACAGTGTTTTAACGAAAAACAGACTTCAAAAGATAAACACATATTTTCTGCATTTCATTTTGACGCGCATTTAAATGTGATGGAGTCTGCCATAAAATATTCGATTAGAAGCCAAAGCTTCATCTTTGGGATTATCACAACAAATAATCTTTATTCAAAACTTGAAAAGTATGTACTATATATTATGCTTATTTGCTGAGCAGTAAATTACATTGACATAGAAACACAGTAACAAAAAAAAATTCATGTCAAATAAAGAATCTACTTTTTTTAGTCGAAAGAAACATTTCATTTTATTCGTTGCAGCTTTTGAAGGTGGGGTCGATTTCATTTGTCATAGAAGTGTCATTTGAATTGTTCGCTATATACAGGGTGTCCCTGAAAAGGATGGACAACACTTGACCGTATAGGTTCCTTGGATGAAAATAAGACTATTTAGCCTAACTTACCTATATAGAAAAGTGCACGCTTTCTGAGATATAAAAAAATCTAAATATAGAACAGACAACCTAGTTTTTTTCAAATAATTTTTTTGTGTCTATACCAATGACGACAGAATTTATATTTTTAAAAATTTTTCGATTTTTTCGATTTTGAGTAAAATTGGCATTTTTTACACATTAAATAATATAAAATTATTTTAAGATTATTAGAATAGTCTAGTACGAGGTACCATATAACAAAAACAAATTCATAACAATAATTAAAAGGTTCAGTGTCAAGCTAAGTGTGATTTAATTTTAGCTTACTTTGTTTTCATTGCAATTTATACTTTTGCTGAACAAACTGATGTTATTAGTTTTGGGGTATTGCAAAAGAAATTGTTGTGCTATTGTTCGAACATATGCTGAAAGATTTTCTAATCCAAGAATTCCAAATCACAAAACATTTGCTAATGCGGAGAGACGCCTCAGGGAAACAGGACGTTTTTTACCTGTAATATTATATCGTAGACAACGTACGGCCGGAACTATTGGCTGGAGGAACAAATTTTGGAAAGGGTCGAAGAAATTTTACAAGTTAGCGGCAGCGGTTGGTTTTCAAAAAGTTCCGTTAATAGAGTATTGATGGATAGGTAGAGGAAATAATACCCCTTTAAAATGACCACCTCGATCCCCGGACCTAAACCCATGTAATTATTTCCTTTGGGGAGCATTGAGGACAACAGTTTATACCTTTTCAGTAAATACAGAAAGCGAATTATGGAAAAGAATACAAAATGAAATTATTGTTATAAGAGGTAATGCACAATTATTGGATAAAATTTATTAATTTTGTAAGAAATAATGCTTGCATTTAAGAACAAGGCAGTCACTTTGAGCATTTACTGGAATAATATTTTAATGTGATTACAAATATCAATTTAGGTTTATTTAAAATGTTAATGTTGCCTTTCTTACATTTATTAGTTGATATTGTTTATTTAAAATACTAGTGTTAATTTTTTATTTTATTGATTAAGACTAAAAATGTGGTTATTTTTTTTAATGTGACGTTTTTTCATTATTATTTCCTGCTTTGAGGCTGCAGTTATAAATTATTTTTTACAAATAGGAATTTTTGCCAATATTTAATGTATAAAAAATTCCAATTTTACTTAAAATCCATAAACGATATCTAAATTTTGTATGAGCAAATAAATCTTCTAAAATAGTGCTTATTTTTAAAAATACAAATTCTGGCCTCACTGACGTACACCCAAAAAAATTGCAGTGTAGCCAGTGGCGCACATGCACTAGAAAGAGAACATTCTGTATATGTATTATCGCCAAATTTTTTATTTACGTTGCCCTTATATAAAAAATATGTGTACCAAATTTGAAGTTTTTTAAAAAAATAGTTTTCAAATTATTTGAAAAAAACTAGGTTATCTATTCTATATTTAGAAGACTATATCTCAGTAGGCATGCACTTTTGTATATAGGTAAGTTAGGCTCTTATTTTCATCTAAGGAACCTGTGGTCAAGCGTTGTCCATACTTTTCAGGGACACCCTGTACAGTGTGTCCCAGAAGTAACGCAAAAAATTTGTATTTTATTTTGTGTTACGTTTTCACAAAAATGCTAAAACACATCAATTAGTAAATAGGAATTGTCATTTTGTCACGTTGCTTAAACCTTTTTTGCGCTATGTTTCATAAACCTATGACGTCAACAACATTTTTTTTTAAATAGTACTACCTAATTTTTTAAGCGTAACTCGATAGTCCTTTTGAAGAGAAATACGTCGATAGGGTTTGGCCTACTTTACTTTGACAGGAGCGAAAAAAAAGCCAATGACTGGAATGGACATGGTTTAAAATTACAACAAAAGTAGGTATCATAAACTGGTGCGAGACCAGTACCACAGCAAAAAATGGAAATTTGTGGATGTTTTGAGTTTTTGTTGATTGTAGGTACGTTTTTATGTATTGATATGTTGACGTTTTCGTTTCGGTGATACGACGAACGGCAGTGTGTGGATTTTCAGTGACAGCTAAAAATAACATTTTGCCTATCATTTTCTATCACTGTCCTTGGCCTTCCAGATCTAGACAGATCTCTAACATGTCCAGCGTCTTCAAATTTGCGTACTAATCTGCATACTGTAGGTGGAGGTATTGGTTGTTCTGGATACTTGGCATTGAATAATTAACAGACTTCATCATAACTACGGATCCTATCTCCGTATCCAACCATAATGAGGATTTCAATTCTTTGTTTCTCATTTAAACACAACACCATCGTAATGTAAAGTTATGGTATTTGTAACTGTCACAATAATATGAGGCACTATTGCATTAGCTGTCGTCTTCAAAACAATACCTACATAGCCGCTGTGATCGGGTGTACCTACCAAATCTACATAGAAACATGTACCTACAATCAACCAAACCACATTTTTTGCTATAGCACTGTTCGCGCATAAGTTTGTGATATCTACGTTTGTTATTAATTCAAACCATGTCCATTCCAATCGTTGGCTTTTTTTTTTCGTACCTGTCAAAGTAAAGTAGGCCAAACCCTATATCAACGCATTTCCCTTCAAAAGAGCTATACATTTATGCTTAAAAAAATTAGGTAGTGCTATTTAAAAAAAATGTCGATGACGTCATAGGTTTATGAAACATACCGCAAAAAAGGTTTAACCAACGTAACAAAATGACAATTCCTATTTACTAATTGACATGTTTTAGCGTTTTCGTGAAAACTCAACATAAAGTAAAATACGAATTTTTTGCGTTACTTCTAGGACGCACTGTGTTTAAAAATTCATATGCTGACCATTTTCTGATTAATTGTTATATAGCTTATAGCTAAAATACCGTTTAGTATACTTCGCATACATGTAAATATAATTGTAAAATGCAATTTTCTTTGCAATTAACAATTACCTTTACTGGCGCATACTTGTTCTTTGGTCAGCATGCGCATAATGAACGATACGATATTTTGCAGCGGGCTGACGGGCTATGTATTACATGTGCCTTTAGATAACCTCCACTCAAATTCAAGATGTCCAGGAGAGCCCTTCAATAACAAGATAAACTATAATAGTGGTATTTGCAACTATCGTTTTCCTATATATTTTGTGTATTTATACAGTCCTTTCCTTCTAGGTAAATTTGAATTTTTTAAATAACTTCTAAATGAAGAATGCTATTTAAGCCAAATTTGGCATGACACATCTTCTTATAAGATACCATTTTTCCATAGAAGTAGAAGTCCCGCAAGCAACCAGTGGCGGAGTTATGGGGACTGATTCAATTATAAAAAAAAATAATAGGGCCCTACTGAAAATAAAAAATGATGCTGTTTTTAGATAGGACAGTTTGTTATTGACAAAAAGTGTAGATTCACTTTTTTCCTAACTCTTATAGTTTCATGGCAAAATTGATTTTTTGGAAGGGTGCTTCTAGATTCTGTCGATAAACTTTAAATAAACCAAGCAGAGAATGATGATCAGTTTACGCAAAAAGTAATGTGGTCAAATGAGGCAACATTTACTCGAAGGGGAATTTTAAACCAAAAGAACAACCATATTTGGTCCTACGAGAATCCACAGGCGGTAAGGGAACATAGTTTTCAGCATGAATTCCAATGTAACATATGGTTGGGTGTGTTGGACAACACTATAGTTAGTCCCTACTTCCTTCCGCATCGGTTAAATGCTGACATGTTTACCGAGCTCCTTGAAAATGGTTTTCAAGGTCTGTTAGAAGATGTTCCGCTTAATACTCGAATTAACAGTTGGTTTTTAACTAGATGGTTTGTCCTGCCCATTTTGGTAGAGGTCCTAGGGAGTGGTTAAACATTAGTTACCCCAGGAGATGGATTGGTCGTGGAGGACCTGCAGCGTAGCCCACACGTTCACCGGACTTGACACCGATAGATTATTTAGTTTGGGGTGCTGTTAAACAAAAAGTCTACAAGGTGCCAGTTAATACCCCAGAAGATCTAAGATAGCGAATAGCTCAAGCGTGTCGAGAATTAACTCCAATTCAGTGTCGATCGGCCACTACCTCCATAATTAGAAGATGTCGTGCTTGTCTACAGTCCGGAGGCGCCCATTTTGAACAAAATATTTTTTAAATCATTTCATTTTTGATTCACTTTTCGCTTTGTCTAGGTATAATATTAATTGGTAATTTTTTGGTTGTTTCAATTTACAAATAAATTTTCATGTATTGTTTGCCATCTTATTTTATTTAAAAGTACACAACACAAGTAAATGAAGTGACTACAAACCGCCTGAAAAAA
>NW_019416439.1:14778-21718 GCF_000390285.2 Anoplophora glabripennis
GGGTCGGTACTAATTATTGGGCCATCAAATTTTTTAACATAATACCTCACCAAATTCAAAATTTTAATGAAAATAATTTTAAATCAAGGATAAAAAAATACTTAATAAAAAATGCCTTTTATAGTTTTGAAGATTTTATTGACAGTAATGTAGCTCGAATATTAATGTTATCATTAATCTTAGTATGTCGTTTATCATATTTATTTTAATTATATGTTGTTTATGTATATTTGTATAACAGTTAGTTGATTGCTATCATTATGTGTATTGTTATTTACCACTTTCTTTTTTTTGGACGTGTGTAAACACTTTTGTGTGTATGTAGTAACACTAGCCTTTATAAATAAATAAATAAATAAGTTTTACAAAAAAAATCTTATTTAGAAGATTTGATAATGAAGAATTCTGCAAGTAATGAGATTTCATACCTTGATAGTATTCTCTATAGAAACTTTCCAGGGCATCAACCTCATCTTCATCTGGTGCTTTAGCAGCAGCAGCAATCCACAGGCGTCCCCGATGAGTTGTTGGCCACGTCCTCCCTTCGTGCCTTTAAAAAATGACAATATTACTATAAAGTAAAAAAATATAATGCCTTTACATTTGGAATTCCATTACTAAGAAATGTTCGGGGTCAAAATTGAGAATTTAGAAAAATATTGAGGAAATTTATTCCCAAAAATATCTTTACATTGAATATTATACAAAATTTACATCCAATTCCAATTCAAAAAATTATTGAACCTAATTTTAAGGGTCTTGTAAGAAGTACCGTTTAAATTTTATCAAACGGATTTTGTAGATTAGTCAATTAATTCATTGACTAATTAAATCATTTCTCTTACGTTTATAGATGTTTTCATCTTTAAATATTTATTTATTCTTTATTCATTCCAAAACTGTTAAATATGTTCACAAATTGCTATTTGTAAATAATTCCTAAAACCATTGGGTATTCGACAAATTACATTTATTTCCAATGTTTTTGATATTCAGATTCTAGATTAACAATTTGACATGCAATTTTTTTTTGCAAACATCTAAAATAAATATTTTTTTAAGAACATTTTTTATACTTACGTGTATTTTTGAGTGAAGTGAAATATAGACTATAAAGAATATGACAAATTATCTTAAATGTTGCATTGTTTTGTACAGCATCGAGCGATTTACTAATCTGAAGGTACTATGAAAACATGATTAATGTCGCATTAGACGAAATAACCTTTTTTAAGTAATGATATTGTGGGAAACAACTATTCTGCGAGCTACATGTCCTATCCAGCACTAAATTACACCGTATTATCTAGTAAATAGCTAAGATCATTCATCAGGAGAATTAAATTCTGAACAAGGCGTCTAGCTGGCAGGCATCTCTCACAATATCATTAGTTAAAAAATACGTTTAGTGCTTTCAACAACTGCAAAATGTCACATAAAAAATATAAGGGGATGTTGAATAAGTTCTCGCTGTTTTTTCATAAAAATTAGTAAAAAACATGTCATTGAAAATATCGTCAATCGCTAGCCACTACTTTTTCCAATTTTCTGGCAGCAATTTAATCCAATATTCGGAAAACGACACGTCTTTTAAGCTTACCCAAGAGATTTTTTGGCGACTTCATATGAATGGCCTTCTTCGCCAGGCCATGTACCATCAATCGGAACAATTGTTAATTGGAAGGAGCAATGTCTGCTGAATATGGAGAGAGGGGTCCCATTTAAGCATTTCCAAATAGATTTTCATGAGCATTGCAACATGTGGCCGAGCATTGTTATGTTGCAAAATCACTTTATTCTGTCCCTATTCGTATAGAGGCCGTTTTTCCTTCAATGTTCAGCTCAAACCCATCAATAGTAGTTGATAGCGATCTCCCGTGATGGTTTCATTTGATTTCAGCAGCTGGTAATAAACTACACCCAGTTGATCCCACAAAATACAGAGCAGAAGCTTGTAACCATGGATATTCTACTCTGCCGATAATGATCACACACGGTTGGGCATACCCCACAATTTTCTATGCTTAGGATTATTGTAGCATATCCATTGTTCATCGCCATTTACAAAACCGTTCTTTTTCTGCCGTTGAAGCAGTTATTCACACGTGCAAATATGTCGTTCGACGTCTCTCGGCTTCAACTCGTACGGCACCCAATGGTCTTGCTTTTGAATCATTCTTAATGCTTTCAAACATTTCAAAACTGTTGTGTGATCAACTCCTAATAATTCTGCAGTTCAGCTAAGATCTGAATATGAAGTAATACCTCAAATTCTTCGTGTTCAAACTGTTTGGTGTGCCAGGGCATTCTTTATCTTCAAAATCAAAATCATTGTTTTTGTAGCGTCTAAACCAATCTTTACATGTTGTTTCCTAAAGAGCATGGTCGCCGTAACTCTCAACAAGAATTCTGTGTGCTTCAGCTGCAGATTTCTTTTGAATAAAGTAATGCGGTAAAATTCGCCGCAAATCCTTTTTTTTTGACGTCAAATTCAAATTCGACATGTACTATGGAAGACAAAATAGTCTACACTTCAGCGAAATAATATACACTGAATTTCAAGCTTCCTTATAGTACTTATTTATAGGTGTGTTACCATCTTGAAACTACGGCAAATTCTAGACTATTTTCATATAAGGTCATATAAGGCCAAAATGTTACAGTGCGAGACAGTTGACAATATTTTCATTGAATAGATCTTTCTGATAAACCCCTGTATACGAATTTTTATATTTCAATTTTGACTACTTTTTGGGATAATCCTACTGGGCCCTCTTCGTGATACACCCTGTATATAGTATTTGTAACTAAAGATATTAATGACAGTATGAAATGCTTTGTAAGTTGTATCTTTAAGTAATACAGAAATACTTCGAGTCTGAACAACTGTTTAAAAAATTGGCAGAACCCGTATTGGGGTCATTAAAATATTCATCTGTAACTTATATTCCAAGTCGCTATCTATCCATCAAATTATTCAAATAAGTAGTATTCATTTGTCAAAAACAATAATTTTCACTATACTGGAGTGGTGGGTTGCACAGACTCATGACGGGTAAATTGAAATTAGGTCGAAGTAAGCAGCATAAGAATAGGATTGACAATTATCCAGATACTTAATACAGTCATGGGGACTTATAGCACATGTTAATACAGATAAACACAAACATTTTTAAAGAACAAAATAGAATAGGATAAACAGGTGAAGTGGTGAAGCAAATTGTTGACGCTTTATGAGTTACTAAGTACTGATTAAACTTGACTGAAATGGAAAAAACTATTTATTCAATGAGAAAAGAAGATTTATAAATCTTTTCTGGATTCTGTTACTTCAAGAATGTACAATAAAAAAAGAATGAAAAACTTTATACAATTTAAAGTATGTAATGAATTTTGTACTTACATTTTAACTCCGGCAACAAGAAGACTCGCATAAGGTTGATGCATGCTGAGGCACAGCCCATGGTCAACTGTGGCCATGAGGTCCTCATCAAACACTCTCGTACCGTAATCAATGATTGGCATAATGCCATCCTCTTGTCCCAGATCTTCCACACCTACAGGTTTCTTATAGCGCATTTGTATCAATAAATTCACCAAATCATCATTCACATTCTAAAAACAGAATTGTACCGTCATCATATGATCTAATTTAATAAAAATGCACAAAAAACACATTTAGCGATACTTCAAAAACAGGAAAAGCAAGTACCTTAATTAATAAACCACTGTAGTGCACAGGTGAATCCACTGAGTTCTTTCGTAGAATTATATTTATATGTATCATATCAAGTTACATGGAGAGGTTGCTAGGATGGAAAATGTAAATGTTCTGTATATAACAAATGCATTTTTTTAAAGAAACAGAATTGTCTTTATATAGCTATGAATTAATTAATATAGTGAATATTTATCATCTGGAGATATCCACGAGATTTTGTAGCCAGATGAATGGACTCTGGTTGTAATCGAGATGGATTGTTGCAATTTAAGGTCGAAATTTGAAATGGCAGATGTACATATTAATATAAGATCATGAGTTGTGGATGTGTCAATATAGGATAGCCTCGGTAGAAACCAGCTGATCTATAGTTAACTGAAAATCTTTCGATAAGGTTGGTGGTATATATATGTACCACAGTTCCCCATTAAAAATATCAATCAATTAATTACAATAAACTTAATACTATTTCAATTATGTTCACAGTAATTTAACATGAGTGAATCACATATAGATGTTAGTGATAATCTACAAATTCATTATATTTCTTTCAATAAATTGACACCTTTTTGGAGTAATAATGGTGAAAGATGTAAACAAGTAGAAGCACAATTTTTAATCAAAATAATTAAAACAGATTAAATTAAATACGATTTATATTATTACTGTTACCTTTTGAAGCGATTTCCAAAATGTTACGTTTTCCAAACAACAATCTATATAATCACAAAAAAAATCCTTTTTCAAAAATATACATGTAATGAAGAACAACATTTATGAAGGTTATTATCAGATTCTGAAATCGGAAATAGAAAACCTTCATAATATTTCAGGGATGGTGACAATAGATGACACTAATTTATTGAGTCCTAACTATTCCTAAAACATTGGAAAAAAACATCTTTCAAAAAACAAGCCTGGTTCTGACCTTAAAGTTAAAGACATTTTCTCAAAGCATTTTTTATAATTCAGACAAACAATTGTAAATATGTCTTTATTAAAATAAACAAACTAGGATTAAATTCTTTCCATGAAGGTATTCCATATTTTATAAAAAGGTAAATAAGCATACATTAATAATTATAAAATGTCAAAAGAAGAATAAAAGCTACATCTCTTCAGAAATTGAATCTACACAAAAGAAAAATACATATGCAATCAATTGATTGATGTTTTTTGTCTGAGGAAAATATTGTGGTATACATGTGTATCCATCCAGTTCTTCTGTAGAATGATATTGTCACTAAATTCTTTAGTTATGGTAACCTATTTTATACAAAGGTAATATACATACATTTATTAGATAAACAAGACAAGAGGGTACATCTAATTGTTGACATTGCCCACAGTTCTAGAAGAAGTTAGGCCGTCTGCGGCCAGGGGTAACACCATTAGATCTAAGAAGTCATACTTCAAACAGAGGCAATTTTTTTACTTAAATTGTTATAATAGGGTAATAAAAGTATAAATGTAATAAATAATAATGATAAATGCCTGATTTGTCAGATCTAAGGATGTTGATTGCAATGCCCTCTGGATCCTCACTAGAGCTGTCGTTTGCGAATGACCCATTCGAAAGAACAAGATCTCACATATGAACAAAATAAACTGAATCGCACAGAACTGTGAACTGTTTCATTGGCTCTCGTCTCTGTATGTCGTCTATCGGCTCCGAATCAGAGCCATAATCAGTGATTAATTCATTTAGTAAAATTATATCTTTCATTGCTTAATAGACTTATAAAGGTTTAGAAATTTCAGTGCTTTAAATAAATAAGTACTTAGCATTATCAGAACAATATATATTTATTACAAATAAGTAATTACTCACTGCTCTAGCTACCTCATATGAATGATTATCCAAAAACAGAACATGATAGTATCCAAACAGTAAATTTTGTAATCATTGTGATGCAATAATATGAGAATCAAAAATCAAGAAAGGCAACACTGAGATCCAAGATACAAAAACCCAAAAAATAAATGACACAATTCATCATCAGTTTGTTTGGTTTTCCAATTATCGTTCAATTGAGACAATTCAGTGAATCGGTTCAGAGAGATGAATCAGGTTCAATGAATCACATCTTGAACCGTTTTACTAATCTAATTAGCCCAAAAATTGTTCAAATAATAACCTACACCAGAACTGTTTTAAGATTGCCATTACGTCACGAGGGTGTCCTAATATTAACAAAGACAGTTGTTGTGGACGTGAATTCATTATTTGTTAAATGTATCAAAAAGAGATGTCTTCATAGTCTCAATCTATCACAGGCAATCATTCCAATACTTTATGTGTATTAAAATGAAAAAAAATACTGGACGTTTGTTGGGTATTAGATTTACACTGTAGTTTGACTACCGCAGTTAAAACAAAGCAGAGCTGATGCCCAAATTAAAAATTTGACAGTTGTTTTGTCACGTCTCCGTACTAATAGTCCAAAGGCCCATGTACAAAGAAAAAAATGATTACCAGCAAGCTGTAACTTTGCATGCAGCTTAAGTTTGACAAGTCTCTCAAGATTTGACTATGAGGAAAATTCAACAGTGGTTAAGTTTTCCCGTGATTTTCAGGAAAACATGTCAATCTGGCATAATCATGGAATGTTATGACCAGCACTTTTTTTAAGTTTAAATGAAAGATATATATTTTTTTAAACCCCCCAAAAAATTTGTCCGACAAAAATGTTGGTATTTTGAGTTTGTCCCTCATCCCAAATATGTCGATTTGATGACATTATGGTTGGTGACAACCAGCAAGCTGATTTTTCTGGGAGCGTTTGGTAATAAGATTTGAAATGAAAGTAAGTATCTTATTGTCCAACAAAATTCTTGAGAAGTTTTTGCAGTCCGACGCCCCGAATATGTCGACTTAACGACAACATGGTTGGTGATAATCAGCAATCTGGTTTTGACTTTTTTTTCTAATAATTGAAATATATAACACAATAATATACTTGTCCGCCAAAAAGATTGGAAAATTTGCCTTAAAAATGGGAAAAATAACTATTTTTGCGGTACCTAATCATTCCGCTATAAAATAATTAATTTTTTAATGAAAAAATAAAGAATAATAAATAAGAAAATTATCTTGTTAACTGGAGCAACAGAAATTGAAATTCTTAAAATTAAATTCTTAATTAAAAATTAAAAATAAATTAAATTAAATTAAATTAATTAAATTAAATAATTAAATAATTAAATTATTAATTAATA
>NW_019416439.1:22064-27839 GCF_000390285.2 Anoplophora glabripennis
GGGCGTCGGACTGCAAAAACTTCTCAAGAATTTTGTCGGACAATAAGATACTTTCATTTCAAATCTTATTACCAAACCCTCCCAGAAAAATCAGCTTGCTGGTTGTCACCAACCATAATGTCATCAAATCGACATATTTGGGATGAGGGACAAACTCAAAATACCAACATTTTTGTCAAACAAATTTTTTGGGGGGTTTAAAAAAAATATATCTTTCATTTAAACTTAAAAAAAATGCTGGTCATAACATTCCATGTTTATGCCAGATTGACATATTTTCCTGAAAATCATGGGAAAACTTACCACTGTTGAATTTTCCTCATAGTCAAATCTTGGGAGACTCGTCAAACTTAAGCTGCACTTAAAGTTACAGCTTGCTGGTAATCATTTTTTTCTTTGTACGTGGGCCCGTGGACTATAACTGCTGTTTATATTTTCTGAGCATTAAAATATCGATTTTTTGGCATATCTTCGTAATACTAATATTAAAATTTGGGATATACAGATTTGGGAATTGTTAAGATGACATTTCAATTATATGAAAACAGTGACTAATTTGACTAGGATTTTTTGTCTTGGTTCATATGAATATTGCTTGTGACGCAATGGAAAAGATACAGCGGTTTTAGTGTAGCTAACCTTAGAAGTACTGCTAATAAACAAAATTAGTATGGAGCCACTGTACCTTATTTCTCTTTTCTTTATTCACTTGTTCTGAATGCTTCTGAATGTTCTTATAAACTTTTTCGACCTTCTTCAAGTGTTCCACAGATTCCTGTAATAACCGTTCTCTTATCTTTGCATCTTCCTGACTGCTCTCTATAACTCGACGAGCTGCAAAGTCTAATGCAACTACCATTTTCTTTTTACTCTCTTTTTCCTTATTCTTCTTCGAATTAATCTTGAAATAGTCATTATCGTCATCAAAAACTTTGTTTTCTCGAGGTCTAAAATATACAACAATTGTTAATTTCATTTAACAAGACAAAGTGGGTAAGTTTAAACTCTTACTTCATGATAGATTTTGTTTTTCCACCATTGTTGAATGATTCTTCTCCTCTTACGGTTACCTAAAAATAGTATATAATAGAGTATATGCATATTTTATACTAATTATATTACAGGATTTCCACAGAAGAGACAAGGGCCTGGTCCTTCTTCCATACAGTGTATCTTTCCACAAACTAAACAATTGTTCATGAATTCATGTTCTTGACCTAAACAATCACATGGTGACCGACCTGCAAATGAAACAAGCAAATGATGCTTTAGTTTAATAATAAATAACCTAATCATTATAAACTAAAAATTTTTGTCTGTAAATGTAAAAAAATATTTTACTAACCATCCTTTTCCTTCTTTTTGGCTTGATACGTGTTGATATCTCTAAATTTCGTTTTGCCCTTCTTTTGATGTTGTGTTGAACGACTTTGACTATCAAAACGACTGTCGGTTTTCTGAGGAGCATTATTGGAATTCTTTTCATTATTTTTGTATCCCAAAATGATGTTTTTAATTCCTTCATATGATCTCATATGTGCACTGTTATTTTTGTCCAGAATGTTTTCCATAAATTCTTCATAATCTTCTTCATGTTTTATACTTTTTATATAGCTAATAAAAATAAAATAATACACCATAAGCTATTGTAAAACAATAACTGCTACATACCTCACAATATCACTAGAAACATCATTACCTATTATAACTTTTAAATATTCTACCAAAGGTTCTTGCTTTGTCATTTTGGAATTATTTAATATAAAGGATTTATATTAATTATATACCTACAATATACTAGATTCGTATTATTTTCAAAATTTCAACTTCCTTTCCTATTAGGACTATAGATTTGACGATTTGATTTGACTAATTTTTAGAAAGTTTATATTATATGTATATTTGACATTTGACAGTATATCTTGTCAATAATGTCAATATCAAATCTCTCTGTTCTGTGATACCACAAACCACAAACACAAAACAATATAATACCTACAAGGTCATTTTCCCTATACCAATTTCGAAACACCACGGACATGGTATGTACTATTATTAATTTACATTATTAAAAAAAAAACAAAAATCACTACATATTATAAAACAAAGTCCTCCGCCGCGTCTGTCTGTCTGCCTGTCTGCCTGCCTGTCTGTCTGTCTGTCTGTCTGTCTGTCTGTTCGCGATAAACTCAAAAACTACTGCACCGATTTTCATGCTGTTTTCACCAATGGATAGAGTGGTTCTCGAAGGTTTTAATATACAATTTGTTAAGTTTTTGTATAATTAACGATATTTGTTGGAGGTGTCGGAAAAAAATATGCCGTCTGGGATCTTTCAACGAAAACGCTGCTTAAACCCTTTGAGATATAACAAAATAATGTATGGTGGAATTGTGTATCTTATATAGGTCTACAGAAAAGTCAGCAATGGCATATGTCTATCTCTTAAGGAAAACATACTATAACCATTTTAATACTTTAAAAAATGGGCAATTATAAAGCGGTAATTGGAAAGCTATTTACACAAATACGGTATTAATCCTTATCATTTTAAATACGTTAGTTGGGTTGAGCATTTCATCAAGATTATTTTTCCCTATACACGTACCATGCAAATTAAATGAATACCTTAGGAGGTATAGCAAAATCAAAATAATGCACAACGAAATTAATTTCGTGTCGCCGTGATTCGACCGGACCGCGCGGGCTCCCCGTGGCCCCGCGCCTAGCGTCCGAGCCGGGGGGGTCCGAAAGTTTTTGTAGTGTATCAATGTATGTTGGAATTGTGTATCTTATACAGGGTGATTCAAAAAACCGATGACAGACTTCTAGGGTGGGTAATACATGAAAAATTAAGACGAAAAATCTTAATAAACATAGGGTCGCAAATGCCTCCTTAACAAGATACAGGGCGCCAAAGTTTCTGTAAAATTAAACATTATCTGCAATAATTCCAAAATACCTGAACATTTCTATTTCAAATTTGCTACGCGTAGGTAGCACCTTAAGACCAATGTTTGATGTACTGCTCAAAATTTTATGAGCAGCAGTGTCGTAGAGACGGGGTCAATATGATCCTTTTTAAAAATATTTTTTACGCCACTGCTAATTTTGTCAAATGGACACTATTTTCGTTTAAAGTGTTCAATTGTCTATCGAATTGGTCTCTTGGCAAAATTTTGATTAAAGCTACAGTTTTTGAGTAACTTAGGTTTCAACTAATTTTCTAAGAATGAAATAACGTAAACAATAAACAACAAAAAGGATGAAAACGTAATGATAAAAATTGTATAACTGGAAATAATGTAAAATATAAAAGTAGGTACCTACTGGAAGCGACCACCTAGTGATTCGACACACGTTTCTACTCTCTGAGCTAAGGATCTTCTTATTCTGCTTATTCTTTCAATAATCCCGGGCGTATTACGAATTGTTTGAAAGGCTTGTTGAATTTGTTGCCATAATTCATCAATCGAATTTACTGGAGTTACGTAACTCAGCTCCTTAACATGACCCCAAATGTGGAAATCTAGAGGATTTAAGTCCGGTGAACAGGCGGGCCACTGGATTGGACCACCACATCCAATCCACCGTCTAGGGCTAGGGTATGTCATATTTAAATAATCTCCTACTTGTCGTGCGAAATGTGCCGGAGCACCGCTATTTTGAATAGCACAAGCTTACTATGCGAAACAAAAATGAATGAAAATAAAATTGGATTCACAAATTTTCTGCAAACTTGTTTTCTTAAAAATGGTTGCTTTAATCAAAATTTTGCAAGAGACCAATTCGATAGACACGAAACACTTTACACGAAAATAGCATCCATCTGACAAAATTAGCAGTGGCGTAAACATATTTTTAAAAAAGGGTCATGTCGTTGACCCCGTCTCTACGACACTGCTGCTCATAAAATTTTGAGCAATACGTCAAACATTGATCTTAAGGTGCTAACCATGAGTAGCAAATTTGAAATAGAAATGTTAAGGCATTTTGGAATTATTGCAGACGTTTAATTTTACAGAAACTTTGACGTCCTGTATCTCGTTAAGGAGGCATTTGCGACCCTATGTTTATTAAGACTTTTCGTCTTAATTTTTCATGTATTATCTACCCTAGAAGTCTGTCAGCGGTTTTTTGAATCACACTGTATATGCCTACAGAAAAGTCCGCGATGGCATATGTCTATATGTTAAAGATAACATACTACCTATATCCATTTTAATACTTTAAAAAATTGTCAATTATAAAGCGGTAATGTAAAAGCTATTTACACAAATATTAATCCTTATCATTTTAAATAAGTTAGAGGCTTTAAGCATTTCATGCACATTATTTTACTCTTTTACACCATATAATTTAAATGAATATATCTTAGGAGTAATCGCAAAAAAATTGCGGCCGCGAGACTAAAATTCAAGAGCCCCGCTTCGCTTCGTGACCGACAAACACAAAATACCTAGACTCCAACTTTTTTAACCTGGGTGACCACCCCAACGACATCTCCCCCTCCCCTGCCCGCTAACCTTTTCTGTTTCGGAGACCACCAGGATCAAGAAACGAAGACAACGACACACATACACACCCCCCCATACCCTCCTTATCCCTTCCCACCCGCGCCAGCCTAAGGGCCACCTTAGCAAAGCGCACCCCTGGCTGCATGGCCGCACTACCCTACCCAACCATAAACATGACACCACCCCCGGGGTTTACATAGACGAACCGGCGAAGCAAGAAGAGCGCCAGAAGAAAGGGCCCTAGCCGGCGGGGCCCAGCCAGGACAAAAGGAGGTCCCACAAAGCGCCTACACCGGCCGCATTTGCGGTCGGGGTAGACGACGGATGGGGCCCACCTACGAAGGCTGTCCAGGCCTACACGAGATGAGGCAGGATAAAGAGGGATAATCCCCCTCGATCCCAAATCATTGAGGCCAATTTCTAGCCATAGAATAATGGCGCGNTGGTGGAATTGTGTATCTTATATATGCCTACAGAAAAGTCCGCGATGGCATATGTCTATATGTTAAAGATAACATACTACCTATATCCATTTTAATACTTTAAAAAATTGTCAATTATAAAGCGGTAATGTAAAAGCTATGTACACAAATATTAGTCCTTATCATTTTAAATAAGTTAGAGGCTTTAAGCATTTCATGCACATTATTTTACTCTTTTACACAATATAATTTAAATGAATATATCTTAGGAGTAATCGCAAAAAAATTACGGCCGCGAGAATAAAATTCAAGAGCCTCGCTTCGCTTCGTGACCGACAAACACAAAAGACCTAGACTCCAACTTTTTTACCCTGGGTGACCACTCCAACGACATCTCCCCCTCCCCTGCCCGCTAACCTTTTCTGTTTCAGAGACCACCAGGATCAAGAAACGAAGACAACGACACACACACACACATACACATCCCCCATACCCTCCTTATCCCTTCCCACCCGCGCCAGCCTAAGGGCCACCTTAGCAAAGCGCACACCTGGCTGCATGGCCGTACTACCCTACCCAACCATAAACATGACACCACCCCCGGGGTTTACATAGACGAGCCGGCGAAACAAGAAGAGCGCCAGAAGAAAGGGCCCTAGCCGGCGGGGCCCAGCCAGGACAAAAGGAAGTCCCACAAAGCGCCTACACCGGCCGCATTTGCGGTCGGGGTAGACGACGGATGGGGCCCACCTACGAAGGCTGTCCAGGCCTACACGAGATGAGGCAGGATAAAGAGGGATAATCCCCCTCGATCCCAAATCATTGAGGCCAATTTC
>NW_019416439.1:27901-89118 GCF_000390285.2 Anoplophora glabripennis
CATACTTTTATTTCATTGAGTTTTAATAATTTGTTTGTTTTTTTCTTATTGTGAATCATTTAAAACTTCATAGTCGCATTTTTGTTTCGTGTTTGTTTTCTTTAGGTAGTTAGATACCTAACTACTTACTTATTAATTAAAATTGATAGTCCTGAACATAGGTACTTTAATTTAATTCGTTTTGCTTTCACATTGTTGGTAATTACCTATATTGTTTTAAATTTAAAGGTTTTGCATTTTTAGTTTTGAGTTCGTTTGTTGTCTTTAGGTATATAGATATATCGTTAATTATTTTAAAATTAATATTATATCACAAAAAAAGGAACTGAACATTTTCAGACTCTATCACAAAAAATATCTCAAAAATTTATCCATCATGGGCTAATAATTCAAGTCTCCTTTTTCCAGTATTTGCAACTATATTTATTACTTCTTCAACATTAATGTTCACGTCGTTATGAACATTTATTAACGCAAATCATTTAGTCGGGATTCGGAAGTTGACGACCTTAGCCAGGTTTTAAGCCGTCTTAAAGTCGAAAAATTTCTTTTTCAAAGTTGCTTTTGCAAATAACTACACTGCAAATTGTCCCGCAGTGATCTAAAATATCTATATTTAAGAAAATATTCCAGAATGATTTATTGATTCTACTCACCTCTGAAACTCGAAATTTTAGAAATGGGTATCCTTAATAGCTGTTTTACATTGCCAATTTATTCATCAATAAATTGACGAAGTTCTTTATCAATTAATTCACGAATTTATTGGTAGACAGTGTGGTTTTACACTGCTACAGACTTTGTCAAGTTTTTTGACGTATGATTCAGTTCTACCAATGAATCAAAGAAGCAAATAAATTCAAAAATGTCACCTTTCCATTCATAATTGTAGTGATACAACAGCGGTACCGTTCTGACACATATTACATAAATATTAGTTTTTGTAAATAACAAATCAGTAAAAACAATGCAAAACTAGCACGACGCCACACAATTATTTACATATTCCAATAACATAACCTCATTACTGATCTGAGGCTGGAAATCTGTTGGGTTGGTACTTCCGAACTTCACGAAGAAATTGACGAAAATTAGAACATGCTCTAATTCGTCAAGAACTTGATGAATAAATTGATGAAGTTATTTGACAGCTGATTTGGTGCATTACACTTTCTTGATGAAGCGACTTCATCAATTAATTAATCAATAAATTGTCAATGTAAAACAGCTTTAACAAATTTAATAGATGCTTAATATAAGAAAACAAATAAATAATACAACATCACAACAGAAAATACTCAAAATCAAAATGCATAACCACAAAACATGCACAGCACAGAGTCACAGACTACTATGTACAGAAAACACAAATTATGACAGACCGCGATGCATTTATCAAGTACGCGACGCGATCGGCATACCCAGTGACGTAGAAAGTCAGGCAACCTGTCCCTTTAGGAATCTTGACTGATGCCAAGATCCGTTAATTACCGTTCGCAAATAGCTGATAATAAATAGTAAATGACGAAAACACCACAATTATAATTATCTATTTGTTTATCATGTTCATATACTTCTGTTTACCAGACAACGAGTGCTAAACTGTCCGATGAATTTGAATTTCCTTCAAAAATTGCAGAAAAATCTTGATATATTTTGACGTTTCATTTTTGTTGCTGCCGAATGGATTTAATAATATAAATTTTTATCAAATATCTTCGTAATTGCCAAATAAAAGTGATTATTTGAAAATATATAACTGGCATAAGTATGTTGTAAATATAATTTGACGATTTATCAACTTTATTTTTATTTATTATTATTTTATTTATCCACTATAAAGTTGGTCAACCATTCTTGGCGGGAGAGTAACTCGAAGTCGTATAATCTCTCGTCCTACTTTTTTGTTAGGTAGATTCAATATTCACAATCGTCGTATTAAACCCATCCCCTACCCCAATTAACATCAGGTTTTGCTTCCCTACAGTAGCAACAAAGGTTGCGAAACCATGAATATTTATATTTTTTCTAGAATAATTTTGTAATGCATCGGCTTTTAGCGCTTTTTTAAGTGCGTTTTTTTTTTAAATAACCAACCTTATTAGTTCAATTTTTCTTATTATATTGTTTTCATATAAAAGGTCAACGTCTAGTTCCTTTAATCTAATGGCAAAATTTCTTTTTGGGATGGATGCTGTTACTTTCTTACCCAGAAACAGAACGCGGTCCCGAATTTTCTTAAGAATTCTATTGCATTTTTTATTAAGAATTCCTTTGAAAATATAACTTTTTGATATTCCAAACCACTTTTCAATAGGAACATTGCTCAGACGAGTTGTTCTGAAGAGACCACTCCAAAGAGGCAAGTAACGGCTCTTGCACACGGGCGATATTTTACCGATCAGCATTTAAACCGATCGGCAAAATAACCCACAAAATTTTAATTTACACACAGTTAAAAATACATCTTTACACAACAAAATCGTTGACGGAAGTGTGACGGTCGGCTGCCGATCGGTAAAACAACGCTCGCGTGTAAGAGCTGTAAGGAATATACTTTTTTAAAAACGTATCGTATTTTCATAAAGGCAGTTTTCCACTAAACGGACAAAACAAAAACAAAACACAAACTTGTGTCGAATAAAACAGAACTGTAACTTTTCGCAAACTTTTTGAAGACTGGCGTGTTTTGCGACAGTTGGAGTTTTGTTTTTCGGGTCCCGCTCGAAAGCGGTCACATCAAAAGGTTTNGTGATCTAAAATATCTATATTTAAGAAAATATTCCAGAATGATTTATTGATTCTACTCACCTCTGAAACTCGAAATTTTAGAAATGGGTATCCTTAATAGCTGTTTTACATTGCCAATTTATTCATCAATAAATTGACGAAGTTCTTCATCAATTAATTCACGAATTTATTGGTAGACAGTGTGGTTTTACACTTTTACAGACTTTGTCAAGTTTTTTGACGTATGATTCAGTTCTACCAATGAATCAAAGAAGCAAATAAATTCAAAAATGTCACCTTTCCACTCATAATTGTAGTGATACAACAGCGGTACCGTTCTGACCACATACTTCTATAGATAGAAGTATGTGGTTCTGACACATATTATATAAATATTAGTTTTTGTAAATAACAAATAAGTAAAAACAATGCAAAACTAGCACGACGCCACACAATTATTAATAACATAACCTTATTACTGATCTGAGGCTGGAAATCTGTTGGGTTGGTACTTCCGAACTTCAAGAAGAAACTGACAAAAATGAGAACATGCTCTAATTCGTCAAGAACTTGATGAATAAATTGATGAAGTTATTTGACAGCTGATTTGGTGCATTACACTTTCTTGATGAAGCGACTTCATCAATTAATTAATCAATAAATTGTCAATGTAAAACAGCTTTAACAAATTTAATAGATGCTTAATATAAGAAAACAAATAAATAATACAACATCACAACAGAAAATACTCAAAATCAAAATGCATAACCACAAAACATGCACAGCACAGAGTCACAGACTACTATGTACAGAAAACACAAATTATGACAGACCGCGATGCATTTATCAAGTACGCGACGCGATCGGCATATCCAGTGACGTAGAAAGTCAGGCAACCTGTCCCTTTAGGAATCTTGACTGATGGCAAGATCCGTTAATTACCGTTCGCAAATAGCTGATAATAAATAGTAAATGACGAAAACACCACAATTATAATTATCTATTTGTTTATCATNTCCCGCTCGAAAGCGGTCACATCAAAAGGTTTCGACGTGTTTTGAAACTCAAGTCTGTTTAATGGAAACGGTCGTGTTGTGATTTCTATTTAAGTAATCCAACCCAATATTTATGTTGGCGTTTTCTTCTTCCCAAAAACAATATTTTAATCATTAATGAATTATAGCTATTAAAAAATATATATGTGTACGGTTAAAGTGTTTACTTGGATAGGATACAAAGTAACTAACTAACCAAGTAAACACTTTAACCGTACATATACCACGAACTCCATCGATGGATATCTGGGAAACCGCTCGAAGAATTTTTTTGAAATTGTGATGATGTGCTACAGACCTTGGGCGTGGAGCCTACCAAGCTAAAATATTTTCAAGGTCATCGTATGTCCGGTTATACCGGAAGTTGATACTAACTTTCTTATTTTAAATGGAACCCCCCCGTATATTATTGCAAAAAAATAGGGGTTTTCATTTAAAAATTTCGAGTTTTCCACATATTCTGAACTTCATATTCGATAAAAAAAACTTTGACCACCCTGTATAAAAACTGGAAAATTTTCATGTCAAATTCGATAAAGTAGGTCTTCCTCTACAAAATGTCCAATTTGCACAAAAAAATAAACCGGGAAAACTAAATTTTGCTGACAGTCTTCATCTGTCAATTTTTGTTTAAAAATCGAAATATCTCGGAAACGGTATGGAGTGTGCTGTATGTTTTCAACTTAAAAATGGATGATGTTTCCAAAAATGCAATAATATACAGGGGGTTCCATTTAAAATAAGAAAGTTAGTATCGACTTCCGGTATAACCGGAAGTATGATGACCTTGAAAATATTTTAACTTGGTGGGCCCCACGGTCCGTATCACACCGTCACAATTTCAAAGAAATCCTTCCAGCGGTTTCCCAGATATCCATCGATGGAGTTCGAGGTGGGACAATCTGTAGACACATACTTTTTTTTTCAAGGACTTCAGTATAAACCTAAAACTAAGAATAAAAAAATCTTCTCTAAACATGTTGGTTGGTTATTGGAAAAATGTATTCTGACTTCTTCGCGACAACCAGTGGAAAAGGACTGAAAACAAAAACAAAACTCGAACAAAATGTAGTCCGCTTGATGGAAACAAGAGTTTTGGGTTTGTTTCAGTTCCAGTTTTTGGTTTTCAGGTTCTATAAAACACAAACAAGACATAAACTCAACTGTCCGTTTAGTGGAAAACCGCCATAACGATGCCTTTTTCTTCAAACTAATCTATATATGCCATGTATTTAAAGTAATCATAAAAAGGACTCGCCTTGAATAAAGGCGTATTTATAGATTATTTGTTCCAAGTTAACAGACGATGAATACTCATCAGACATATGCAACCCCAAGTTTTTTTTTACAATGTCTGATTGACATTCGCTGTTTAAAACAGTGACATACAGATTGAACCATGCACACATTTCTTGACATGTTCTCAGACAAAACCCTGCAGCATCGATTTCTTTTACATGTCTCTTCGAATCTGTATAAAATGTTTCTTGTTAGTGACCATCAATTTAAATGTATAATAACAGCAAAAAATATGAGGTTGCATCAATTATTATTTGGAAACGGTATATTTGGTTGAAGGCACTCAAAACATATTTTTAAATACCTATGACAGTAAGTTCATGTTATTAAAAACTGTGCAAGATGCATTGATTAGAGCACGACTGAAATCCGTCTCAGTTCAATTAGATAATAGGGTTGTTGACTATAAAAACAAATCATATACAAATTGTTGTTGATACAAAGATTTTATATAAAAGAACCTGCCTGTATACTAAAATTTTAAATACCTATATGACAAATTAGTGGTAGAAATCATTTAAGAATTTCTGCGTTACTTAAAAACTAGTCTGACGTCATAAGGGGCAATTGAACAAGAAGCTAGTAGCGATCCTATTGCATAATTTTGAAGAAGAAGAAGAAAATATGTCAAAATTGTCCAAACCCTGTTGCCCTGTTCCCTGTTTTTTAAACAAAACTGACACTAGTGACAGCAGTCTATCAATTAAGAGTATTTGTGATGGTTATTATTAATTTCCTGACTGTAATGGATTCAACAAAATTTAATATTTAAGTGGTGTTTTGTTCCACATTCCACATAGCCAATTGCATTATCTCCATGAGACTCCCGATGTGCACTATAATATTCAATAAATAAATAGGTATTTTATATAAATAAACACAATAAAATCATTCATTAAATATGCTGATCCTTACGTGACTGCTTTTATACCTCTGATTTCGCCAATATTAAAACGGTCGTCTCTTAAAATTTCAATTCATGATCATAAAAATATGAATATTCGGTAAAATTTGCGAAGTAGCTTTCACAAATCCCGTTTCACATATTCTGCTTTAGTTCTAAGGGAAGATATTAAATGATTATTACTAAATAATAATTTTACTTAATAAATGAATTCGAAGATTAAGGAAAATAACTTGAAAGACTTGAAAATATGTATTTTATGCGACAATGTCACTGACAGACTGATGACACTACTGACAATGTTGACAGAGCGACTTCTTCTTCCAATTTTTTTTCCTTTACGCAATCATTTACACATAATTTCACTACAAGGTGCCCCTTATGACGTCACAGCCGTTTTGAAATATTATAAAAAAAATTAGTTTTAATTAATTACTTTGAAACTGTTCTGACGCATTTCTCAATCTCTAATTGTGCATACACACTAGTTAGTACGTGTAGAATTATATTATCTACTTTTTGTAATTTGATCAACAACCCTATTATCAATCAGACGAATAGTTTTCCCGAATTACTCATAATTCACACCGCTTTCATAATTTCCAATAGTACTAATTTTTATTCAATACAATAAATATTATTTAATTTAACATGACCACAATAGATCGTGGAATAAGTCTACCGGGGAAACCACGTTAAAAAAAATGCACCAAGTTCACTACCTCACAGGTGGCATGGAAACGTGTGCATTTTATGCAGAACAAAACTTTTCAACTTTTTGAATCGCTATATCTCGGAAATGGTGATTCTTAGGAATAACAATTTTTATAGATAATTGCATCTGTCCGACCTATTTTTATGATAAAACTTAGTGTTTGGCAGAAAATACATTTTTTTGCAGATGTGGGATCGATGGGGACTTTTCACATTTCATTATTTTATAATGATGTCCCAACATTCGTACCAATTTTCAGCTTTATGCGAATTATTGTAAGCTTACCCCTATTTTTTAAGCTACTTTGACCGGGTTTATATGTAATATTCCAATATTACAATCAATATGATGTTTAATCGCGTTTGTTTTTATTTTATTACAGTTTTACTAATTTTATTACAATTACCAGTTACAATATGATGTTTTATCGTGTTTCATATATCAAACTACGATTTCTTTATGATTTTCCTTTCTCTTCAAAGTTTTGGGTAACAATGATATTTGATTAATCAAATAACAATTTAATCGATAGTTTTCTAATATAATCAATAATCGATTGCGGTCATTTGATTAATCAAATAAACGATTAATTATTTCATTTTTACTCTCATCTCTAGTGTTGAAGTAGTATACAATAGTCGCTATATTGGTACATCAATAGTGTTGTTGTTAGTATTCTCTCAATTTATACGAAGTATATCCACAAAGTCAGAATATTAAGACTCTACTGTTGTAGTGGCGTGTTAAAGTGAGTGCCGCTATTCCGAATCCTGCCAGCTGCGAGGTAAGGAGCGTAATCCGGTTTCTTCTTGCAAAGGAAAAGGCAACGTTTCGTGGCGACCATCGATTGTCTTTGGACGAGATGAAGCCAGTGTTTCCACAAAATCGTTACTGAAACACTTGGTTATTGAAAATTGTATGCGAGGGTATCAAACATCTCGCGGATAAACACGAAGCCAACAGAATCGCATCTTCACGAGAATTTTTCGAACGCTTCGAACTGGATGGTGGACGATTCCTTGACTGTATTGTGACTGGTGACGAAACGTGGGTGTCCCAATACACCCCTGGGACGAAAAAACAATCAATGCAGTAGCGACATCGTTATTTACCATCAGTGAAAATATTCAAAACCGTTGTTTCGACTCGAAAAATCATGGCAAATGTGTTTTGAAGTCAAAAAGGGATTATCTTTATTGACTTTATGCCCCAGGGAGAAACAATGATGCCTCGTCGTACTGTGAAACAATGAAAACATTACCAATAGCCATACTGAACAAAAGAAAGGGAGTGTTAACAAAGGAAGTGTGTTAGTTACATGACAATGCACGTCACCACAGATCCACAAAGCAACTCTTGGATTTATTTGGTTGGAACATAATCAACCACACTGCTCACAGCCATGACCTGGCATCTTCTGATTTTCTTCTTTTCTGTTCTCTGAAGGTGTTTGGAAAAAGAGTTTCTACCTACGGACGATAAGGTTTTTTTGACGGGCATCAGAAAGCTCATTCCTCACAAAATGCATTGAAGTTGAAGACGTCTATGTCAAAAAATAGTGTTTGATGTACCTTTTTTCATGTGTACATATTTCATAAATATACTACCGTTTCGATTTTTAAACAATTGAGTACTTTTACTTTGTGGACATGCCTCATAAATTATTTTTATTTCCAATGACAGTGATTTTAATGAGTGCGTTTGTTATTTCTGTTTAATATTATTGTTCAAAATAAATATGTAGTTTAATTACTCACTTTAGGTAAAAAAATTTTTTTGGTTTGAATTGTTACCCTTAAAACCGATTTTTAGCTCTTAACTTAGCCCACATCTTTGATTTAAATATCTCATGAAACTGATGGGAAATTATTTACTTAAAAATAAGTGACATAACTAATGTTTTAAACTTCGTTTACTGTTTTATAATTTGGAATGATAAATAGAAAAAATTGGGTGGAAAATGATTTAAGTACTTTATTAAGGTGGAGTGACTGCGAGAATAAATAAAACCAGTAGTCCAAATCCTGTATGAGTATATTTTAAATGCTTTTTGAACCATTAATAAATACTCAATAACTTAAATGTAAATAAATCTCCTATTAGGAAAATATAAGCATTACATTACTTTCAAATATCACATAAAGTAAATCATGAGGTATATGAAAAAAATTTATACTCTGAAGAGTTCACAAAAATAAAATAAAAAAAACAGAGGATTCCAATAGTCATCAGAAAAGAAGAATAAACAATCATTTGTACATTCATTAAAGAAACATTGCATATAAGTACGAAAAAATCTTATATATTTTACAAATAATACTTGTCAACAAAAACTATATAATAAATAAATTGAACTAAACATTAAATATATAAAATACTTCTTTTATAACCTCACGTGATTATATACATTCATACAACTGCTGCCAAAAACAGTCGTCAGGGCATCGTTTAGTTATCGAGTAACTGATAAGCCTTGGACAACAATTTACATTTTACTACCTAAAAATAACCCTTAACTTAAATGCAAATAAAGCCAACTCGAAATTACAATTAGCTACTCAATTACTGCACGTGCCCTTAGAAATTATTGCTGCTACAAATTATTACAATCTACCGAATCATTGGCAGTTTTCTTGGAAAGTTGGGTAAAAACGTTCAAAATCTAGTCTATGAACTTGCACAGTAAATATTCACATATTTAGGCTGATAGTCGATTGGAAAAATAGATTTTTCGATAATACCAGTTTTACATAATCCAGTCGGGTCAAATATTTGACCAAACAAACCAACGGTTCCTTTAAAACTAATTTGTTAAAGCTATGGGACAATCAAACTATAGTCAGTCAACTTGAAAGGGTCTACACACAAAGAATTTTTGCTTCCATTCAGCTCACGATACACATCAAATTGACCAACATTTAGGGGCTTTGAGCCCAAGTGAGACTGAACAATGCTAAACATTGTGGCTGCCATTGCCGTTTAAGTTCCGTAGTTCTGCTTGTTCCATCTTTAAGATGAGGTCATTCCGTGGCTTGCTGAATAGATTGGAAAAACATGTACCCTGTAAAAGAAGGAACATTGTTTATTACAAAATATTATTTATATGCGCAGTTTCATATAAGCTAATTGTGCTGATAGTATATGATATGCATAAAGGTTTTTGTGATAAATTAACAACAGAGAAGGAAGTGCCCAAATGGTGGAGAGATATTCTTTCTTATTTTATTATAAGTGTTTATATACATACAGGGTGATTCATTAACAATGGGAAAATCGAAAGCTGAAGATACTACACGTGAAATGGTGACCATTGGTACAAACATGCCTTATCCAAAAGTTGATAGTTTCGGAAATACTGGGTTTTGCAAGTTAAAATTTTAAATAGTTTCTTTGCGATTATTCTGAAAATATGTAGGTTAGGAACTTGAAAATTTGTGAAACTATATTTTTTTAGGCGACGAATAGATGCGTGTTGTAATGTCAGCATTGCTCATAGAGGGCGCCACTTTCGACCAATTTTACCGAAAATTTAGTTAATAACTTTTAACCCTGTATATTTTACATGAAACTTGATTCAAAACCTGAAAGAGCTATCATTTTTCCATTAATTATGTACTCTTGTTTCATTTCGGTATCTCGATCCGTTTTCGAGAAAATCGATTTAACGAACACTATGTTTTGATAATATGAGAAATTAAAAGCGAAACAAACCAAGTGTTTCTTCGTCTTATTACAACAATTAACAATAAAACAAATGAAATTCGTAATAACGATTTAATGTTAGTGTTCGAAGAATCCACCGTTGACATTTACACACTTTACACAACGTTTTCTGAGAGATCTTCGAGTTTGCAAAAACATATTGGGATTGCGTTTGACTTCGTTGGCAGCGATTTGTATTCTTTGCCACAACTCTTCACACGAACCAATAGATTCTTCCAAATAGAAAAATAAAGAGGAATGAAGTTCGGATTTCTGGGTGGCCAAGTAAAATTGCTTTCACGGCTTGAAGAAGTTCCACTTTATTTAAGAAGAGACATGTGGTTCATGTACGACGGAGCTCCACCGCATTTTTCTTGGCCAGTGCATGCATATTTAGATGCAGTTTTTCCCAATCGCTGGATTGGCCATGTAAGCAATTTTGCTTGTCCGTCCTGAAGTCCGGACTTCAATCCTCTCGATTTTTCTATTTGGTCTCGAATGAAAGATATAGTTTACAAAGAATCTATTGGCTCGTGTGAAGAGTTGTGGCAAAGAATACAAATCGCTGCCAACGAAGTCAGACGCAATCCCAATATGTTGTTTCAAACTCGAAGATCTCTCAGAAAACCTGTGAAGTGTATCAGTGTCAACGGTTCTTCGAAAACTGACTTTAAATCATTATTACGAATTTCATTTGTTTTATTGTTAATTGTTGTAATAACCCGAAGAAACACTTGGTTTGTTTCGCTTTTAATTTCTCCTATTATCAAAACATAGTGTTCGTTAAATCGATTTTTCTCAAAAACGGATCGACATACCGAACTGAAACAAGAGAACATAATTAATGATTAATTAATAATAAAAATGATAGCTCTTTCAGGTTTTGAATCAAGTTTCATGTTAAATATACAGGGTAAAAAGTTATTAACTAAATTTTCGGTAAAATTGGTCGAAAGTGGCGCCCTCTACGAGCAAGTATCTTCAGCTTTCAACTTTCCCATTGTTAATTAATCACCCTGTATATAAGTTGGATGTGACAACACTGCGATCTCAAGGATATAAAGATGGCAAACAATAAATCGAAAATATAATCTTTAGTTTGGGAGACTTTTAAATTGTATGTTATTCAGATTCGAGGGACTATCTACCAGCCAAATATTACCAATAATGCGCATTGCAGATAATATCAACAATTTGCATTTCGAAAAAAAAAAACGTTTCCGAACACATTTTTGGAAGCTTTTTTTTATTCATTTATGGCTGAGAATTCGGCGAAACATTTTAGTTACACCCTGTATACATATATCAATATTTCGCCGTATTTTGTTACTTTTAACAATATTTTCAAATTTCATGTAAAATATGTTAATATTTCTTCCTGTATTTAACAAAAACACAAAACTTGAAAGTTTGCAGGATCTTCTGAAAGACATTCGTCATCACCTTCCCCCTCCCTCAGCAGTTAACCTCAGCGGAGGTTGAAACTGAACTGCTTGTAATTCGATACCCGAAAAGCGGAAAAACGGAAATGAATATGGATGCTAAAAATGAATTGAGCTGTTAGCAGATGAACGAAAAGAGAAAGCAGGTAAAGAAGATATTGAGTGAATATGAAAAACAAAATAAAAAGCCCGTAGAAAAAAAATACCAAACAAAAATCTCAAAAAAACTTTAATGAAACCGATGGTGAAAAATCATGTAATGAATTGCTTTTGCATGACTCATCATCTAATAATGAATTTGACAACATATAATTTAGACAATGGGAAAACCTCGCATTCGTGGGAAAAATTTTCCGACTCGATTTTTTTACATATTCAGATTCGTGAGACATGACTCAAGAAGACGCCGGCCGGAAATCTGGCGCTCATTTCATAGTTTAAACAAACTATTTTTGAACAAATTGTAAAAATTGGTTTTTTCACTCAGGAAAATTTTTCCTACGAATGCGAGGTTTTCGCCTTGTCTAATTAAAACAAAAATTAACGATTTTTGTTTTGTGACAAAGAAAGAGTATTCATTATATTGGTATTGTAAATGAAATTGCCACCAACTTTTTTGAAGTCTTAGGTTGCCTCATTTGAAAGTTACAACGTATCTAAGTTGAAATTAAAGAAAAATTTTTCTCCAAGGAATATAATTTCAGAAAGAACTATTCACAGCACAGTTGAGGACCAGCTATCATATTTGGTCTCAATATTGTCTGGCAGCATTTGTGCTACTATACATCTTGCACAGGCTGACGTAGGTCTGATGGTTCTTCGCCATTACAGAAAAATTGAAAGAGCAAATAGGAAATCGTAAGTACTGATCTTTATGACACGAATTTGAAATTCCATTTTAGGAGGTTTAATGCCCTAAGGACTGTGAAGTCATAAGAAATAGTTTTTGCCACTTTTGTAAATATTTTTTTACATCTTTTCACGTTCAAAAAAATATAAGATGTATTGAAAAAAAATACTGGTTCGATCAAGTTTGATTTTGTTAGCGTTGCCGTGGAAAACAAGGTACTTTCAATGTACCAGGTGTTCCGAAATTAATGCAACAAATTTGATATGTATTCTTAAGACAAATTTAGGGGAAACGTATTTTTTATTTTTGCCAAGTGGCCCTCTCTTTCGGAGTTACAGCTCCCTGATATCTGCCCCTAAAAATAGTATTTTTTCTGTATCCCAGAACTCTGTTGTACGATAAATCATTAAATTTGGTACACCTCCTTAAGACACTTTTTCGTAGGCCCTTTGTCTTTGAGGCCAAAAAAATTTGGTTGACTTTTTTATTATTAGTCCGCTATAGAGCCATTGAATTTAGAAACTTTTTTGTCTCTTGATATTTTTTCGAGAAAAATAGCAAAATGTGATCGAATGCATATCGCGATTTGTATGAAATTCTACGTGTTAATCGTAGGTGGCTGTCGATGCATTCGATCACATTTTGCTATTTTTTCGAAAATATTGTGTTTCTAAATTCTATGACTTCCTAGCCGACTAATAATTTGTAAGAAATTTAAATATGCGACCAAATATTTTTGGCTCCAGAGAGGAACCAAATTTAGGGACAACAGGGTCAAACAGATCAAACTGAAATTACAGTCAACCTACAAAATCAGAGCCTACTAGCACTTTCTTAAGTATTAAGTATTATAATATGGGTAGCAAGAAAATGTATACATTTCAAAAATATTTTTTGTACCCAAACCGCTCATTTAATCAAAATTCTACAAAAGGCCCAAAAACTTCCAAATGGTATCACCTATCAAATAAAAAATAGTTGTCATTATTGCCCAATGAAAAAGTTATGATTGGATATTATCACCATACATCAATTTTGTAGATGTCGTAAGTTAAAAAAAACATTTATATAACACCAAACTGTGTAAATTGAAAGCAAAAGTCCACACACCAAAAAATAATCAAAATCGAATAATACGTATTCCAGCTATTTAAAAAATTTTCACGAACTTTAAGGCTATCTTGCGGAAAAACGAACAGATTTCGGATGTAGGTCAATTAGCCTAAATCTGCCTATTTTGAGTCCACGAATCTGTGGTTTTCCGTTGTACACGTTATTTTGGGACACCCTGTATATTAGACTATCGAAAAACTTTTTTCTTAAAAATTGTTAAGAAAAAAGAAAACTTTCACATGATGTATAATGATGAAAAATATTTAGGAAATTGGGTAAAATAATTTCGAAGACGTCAGGACGTTAGAACGTTAAAGTTGACAAGATGAACTTGTAAGTTAAGTTTCCATTTCCTAATTGCCCTTTCTGTATTATTTCCTGTAATGGCGGCCAACTGTCACTTCTGGTACATCCACATATCGAGAAACAATTAAGTTGGCCAGGATTTTAAAGATTCGGAATAATGGTTTGGCAAATTGGATCATACGCCGTAAGATTATAGAAAAAGTTATTAACCTGATACGTGCGATTGCATGTCATTAAACCCTAACAGACGGTAATACAAGATATTTTAGTAAAATTAACGAAATAACGACCGGCAATAACGCGCAAGGCGCTGCATAAATAATGAATTATGATATACAGAATTAATTTATGCCGCATAAACAGCCCAGGATGTTTATGTGAAATTTAGTGCAGCTATTAGTTTTATATATAGTCAATTTGAAACGGGAATGGTATTTTACTGTTCACAATTAGTTTTGCATTTATCATTTGAACTCGAGGATGTTTCGATACAATAAATAATGTTTCCCCATTTGTTATTTTAAAATCTAAATTTCAAAAATAGTATGTGCCATCACTGGTAAATGTAATTTTACTTTTTTTATTCTTCATATAGTAAATAATCTGCTGATTTTTCAATAACACTGTGTACTACAGAGACTTCATAAATAATTACAAGCCACGTGACCGTCGAGCTTAGGCAACCCAACATTGCTCGACAGGTACTGTTAAATAAAAATCTCTAAATCTTAGCGTCACCAAAATTAATGATTCGTTTATAATGAACAATGAAAAACCGTTACGTCTACAATGCGATTGTTGAATGCTTGAATAAGATCTCGTGAAAAAATATACCCATCACCAGTCGACGAAAGAGAATGTTTGTTTCAATGTAATGTTGATCTTAATTTTAATTTTATAGGAATTTAATTTCCAATGTGATGGAAATAAAATTATTGTCACATGACTTATAATTATTTATGATTTACTTAACTAAATAGTAGTAAAAAAAGAAAGAGCTGTTTTCGAAAGAAAAGCCATTTTCATCTCATTGTACCTACATATTAAGTAGAAATTTTAACTTGTAAAGAAGTTCCGAAATACGAGTCCATACAAATTCCTCTTTAAGTAAAACTATTACATAATGAAGTTTAGGACAGGATATTCGCCTTGCAGATGTTTTTTCGTGAAAATTTGGATAAGACGACTAAAATATTGATTTTTGTCCTGCTTACTTTTTGGAAACCGCAATGGTTTCGGATAGAATTTACTTCATTTCACATACCTGGAAGGAAAATTAAGAATATGTACCTATTAAGACAAATTTCCATAAATAATACATAATTAATTGTGAAACATAATAAATTATTATTAATATTAATATCTACAGTCTACATTTACAAAACAATATGATTTGTTTTGGAGTTACAAAAATTATTACACGGAAGCATTTCAATAAACATAATTTGAAGCCGACAGATCACAGTGTGTTCAAGCTAACGGATTCACGTCAAATTTCACTATGTTGCTCTCAGAAGTACCTCATGGATGGCACCAGTGACCTTTAATGTTCATAATTTATATTAATAAAATAAAAGAATGCCTTAATTATTGCAGTTTGTTAGGATAGCTTATGATTTTAAGCTATTTTTACCTATTCGTGATGTTACTGATTGTCTAAAACTTCAGAACGATCTTGATGCTTTTGTAATTTTTTGTAAAAACAATAATTTGTTTATTATCATCGATAAATGCCATATAGTCACTTTTACTCGTAATAAACATCCTTTCCTATATCAATGACTATTAATGACTTAATTTTAAATAGTAAAAATTAAATTAGAGACCTTACAGTGATTTTTGATAGTAAAATGTTATTTGATGCCCGTATTAACAAACTAATATGCTGGGTTTTATTATGAGGCAGTCGAAACAGTTCACTAATTCTAAAGTCATATTGCTTTTATATTACGTTATATGGAATCCTCAATATAGTATATAGTTAGTCGCATTGAATAGTATATATAGTTAGTCGCATTGAAATGGTTCTACATTCATTTAAAAAAAAATTTCTTTCAAATGTAGGCGAACTTTGAACGACGACAATTTTCATAGATTGTGTGTTGAATATAATATTATAACTTTAGCTAACAGAAGAGTATTAGCGAATGTTATTAACCTGTATAAAATTATTAATGGTAAAATCGACGGTGTCCATGCAGTCCGTCAGGATCATGCGTTCTTATAACGATATTTGTAGAAATTTATTCTCTACATCTTTAGTTTCATTTAAGAGATTGCTCAAATGTATACTTCTTTTAGGTATAATATTTTTTTTGCTATTTATAATCTTATAACTCTTTGTACTGTTGTTTGATGTATATCTGTTAATTTAGTGGATACTTTAGTGGGTTTTTTCGCCTGTTTGTGTCCCAAATGGTAAATAAATAAAATAGATTGTATAGAAAATTGAATAAAACTGTTCCAAAACAAATTGTAAACTCTTGGTTAACGTTCTATTTAGCATGTAACGATTTTATTTCGGGATCGGTTACATTTTTTGACTGAAAACTAGCATTACGCCAAAAAATATGTCCTGAAATTTTCACCTTGACTAGTTCTTGAAATCCTGCCAAAATTCTACATATTTGACTTTGAGATCTTGTAAATTAAAAAGAATAATGACTTAAACCTGAATCCATATCTTGAGAAAATTTCGATCAAGCTTTGTCTTATTTTTAGTGATCATCCTGTATATTATAATACTTAAAATGAAGGCTCATCCGCAGTGACGGCTCGTAAAAACTAAAGTGCGCATATTTTGATAATTAAACGTGCTTATTTATAGGCCTAAATAGAGAACGTTTGTGACAAAAAAAATCAAACAAAATTAACGACATAAAAAATTAAGATAGGAGTGGTCATCTCCGAGATCTGAAAAATAGTATCCGGAATTTGTCAATAAAACACAATATATTCAATCATCAAAATTTATTTTGTTTCCTTCAAAATAGGCTCCATTAGAAGCAATACACTTTTTCCAACGAACAACCCAGTCGGCAAAGCACTTTTTAAACGCATATTCCGGTATGTACTTCAACTCCTTCAGCGATTTTGGTACAGTTCATTAGAAAAGCGCCATTCCGAAGCCTGTTGGCTCGTTTGCATGTCAAACTCGTAAACCCATGTGTCGTCACCCGCTATGATGCGCTGCATGAATATACCTAGTCTGAATTAGCTCGTTCAAGCATGCCTTCAGCGATACTCTTTTTGAAGAAAATCCAGCTCATTAGAAACTACCCGTACTGTGACGCGTTCCATGCCCAAAACATCAACTAAAATGGGCGAACTGATTCGTGAAATTCTCTCAAGCTATAATGATGGTTGCAAGCATCATTTCCCTCACTTTATCGAGGTTTTCTTCAGTTGAAGACGTTAAAGGATGACGAGAACGTGGCAATTCAACCATAATTGAATGTCTTGTATCATTCATATGCTTGAATTTCCAATAAAACCGAATTACCATATGTACAGTATGTCCACAGAAAAGGTGTTGAACAGGAAAAACTTTCTTATTTTTCATTTTATTGAAAAAAGTTGCTCTTGATACAAAATTTTGATGGTTCTTAAAGTAAGATTAGGATAGCAAAATTTATCATTTCTTGTACGGGGTGTTAAAAAAATTGAAAAAACTTTGTGAAGATGTGGAAATATGTTGCTAGGAAAAGGTAATCGCTAAATTCATTTTATACAAATTAAAACGTGGATTGGATTTTTGTTTGTGGGTTGGTAGTATGGAAAGAGGATTTCATAAAAAACATGTTTTCTGACAAATCAGTTTTTTCAACCAATGGTGTTGTGGCTCCGCAACATGCACGACATTGGACTGATTCTAATTCACATTTTCGGACACCACGGAGTCGTCTTTACTAAAGTAAATGTGTGATGCGCCATTTCTTATTACGGAATAATAGGGCCATACTTCTTTAACACTTCTTGTAATGCGGATAGTTACTTAGATATGTTAAAAAATTTTCTTAACGGTGAATTAGAAAACCTTCCGTTAGAATACCGTCGTTCATTTTATTTTCAACAAGGTGGATGTCCAGCACATTATGCGGCAAGTGTAAGACAATGGTTAGACCATACATTTCCAGACCGTTGAATTGGGAGACAAGGATCAGTTCAGTGGCCTCCTAATAGTACAGCTTTGATAATAAAAGATTTTTTTTCCTATGGGGTAGACTGAAACTAATTGTTTATCGCGGACCTCACCCAGATTTCAACATTAATTAATTAAAGGAAACTATGTGCTCAATATGGCGGCAATGTGTTTGAGTAAATAAACTTTTAAAATTTGTGAATTGTTAATTTGGAATGATTTAATTTCTATAAAATAAATTTAATGATTACAAATAAATAAAAGTAGGCCGATTTTTTCGATAATTGGTATTAGAGACTACTTTTTACTTTTGAACAACTTTTCCTAGTAACTTATTTCCACATCTTCACAAATAAGTGCACTTTACTTTTGTACCATTTAGTTTTTCCAATTTTTTTAACACCCCGTACAAGAAATGTAAAATTGTTCTATCCCAATCTTATTTTAAGAATAAGCAAAATTTTTTATCAAGAGGAACTTTTTTGGATAAAATGAAAAATAAGAAACTTCTTCCTATTCAACACCTTTTCTGTGGACATACTGTATATTTGCATAATAGATAATATATATTTTTTTTTGCAGCTAATAGATACAAATAGGTATTTTTATTAGTTTTTGCAACAATAAATTTTTCTTCATATAGTAAAATCTATTTCTTGAATTTGATATTAGCATTCTTTTTCAAACTTCACAATGCGGTTACTTGAAAAACAACTATAATTTTGTGAAAAATAATAAAACACTTTATATCTATCAGTTGATTACGACAAAAAATACTTTGGAAATATATGTGCAAAACTTCTCGAAATTTCCCGTTGGGCAACTCTATGTTAATTCCTTTTTCGCAAGTTTTATTCCAATTTTTTTGTCATAAAAGTTCATTGTAAAATGTAAAACCCTAAAAAATAAAATAGATTCCACGCTTCATTATCAATATATGACCACTTCAATTTTTATATTAACATGGAGATAGGAATATTAATATAATTTTAGTGACACTGACTTAGGATTTCCGTTTTATTGATAACAATTATTAAAAATAATTTAGGTATCTACATGCCATTCAGATCCGACGTCATCAGAAGTGATGTTTTCTGCATATAATTGATCTAAATTGTGTAAATCCTCTGCGCAATGATTAAGTAAAATAAATAATTCTTTTGTCATACACAGGATGTTATATAAATCCATAATTATATAACTTTAGGAGACAGTTTCTTGAATAATTTCAGACGCGAAAACCTGGTTGCCGTTTTTTACCGTTTCAGCAAATTTCATAAGCTACACAATTAATCCAAGCTTCATTAGTCAGCAGAAAATATATTTTTCTCATTTCAACATCCTGTTGGTTTTACATAGATCCACCAAGGCATTTTAGCTTAAAATTGATAGAACAACTTCTTGATATATGACGTAGCGATGTGTATTTTTTATTTCTCTGCAAGTTTCAATGTAATATATATGGTATGGTTAATCCTTGATCCATCCTTTTGGTGCAAGGGTTTATTTAATTGCTTATTTTTTTTGCTCCCAGATCTAATGAAGTATACCTAATCCCTTTCTTCGAAGTTCACAGGATTTCTCTCATTTTTTAATCAATTGTTACAGATTTTATTAACTAATTTTAAAAGAAACCATTCAGAAAGACTTTATCCATAAGTGTAGTTTCATTTGCGATTCTCAGCAAACGTCAACATCAGAGTGGTGCTATTTTATTGACGACGAGTGTACTGGAACATCTGTTAATAACAGAGCTTCATTACGAGCGCCAGCAACATCCTCATTTTATACCTATACGACTTGAGACTTCCTGGCGAATGATTTACAGCACATAAAATGAAATTTAATATAATCGTAAACGTAGTTTCTGTTTACTATGTTTACTAGATGTGAAAAGTTTAGCATTATGTACACGAAAAAACTCTGAACAATGAGCGAAGTGTGTTGTACGAGATGCTATTATTGCTATGTAATAAAATACTTTATTGTGATGCCTAGAAAAATTCAGTAATGTTTCTGAAATATCAAAGTTGATAAAAATTTTACTCAAAGATGGCTAATGTTAGGATTAATAAAATATAAACTAATTTGCCAAAATACGTGTTCCTGTAATTGAATATCAACTAACCTGGCGGTCACCGAAATACTGTTGTTACATTTGTTTTTTTTTTTTGTACTTAGATGTACCTAAGAAAGTGCTTTTGTCTTGGAAACCAGATACGATACATGGCAGAGGAAAACAATTTTTTTGCATGTTTTTTTTTCAAAATAATTATATTTAATGTTATTTACAAAAGGTAGAAAGGCATTGGCAGAAAATTTCAAGGCACGCCTCTGCCGCAGTAAATTGTTACAGTAGTTCCGATAAAAGAACTTTATTGGTTTATTCTTTTCTTGGAATATCTCAACAAGTACTGTATAGACTTGGAAAAGTTTCAGTAAATTATTTGTAAACATAATATTGAATATGCTACAACTTGGTATACCAGTTTGTGCGTCATTATTGTCAATATCATTAAATTTTCTAACTTATTTTTTTGCAATTTTTAATAAATTAAAAATCTTACCCTTTTTAAACACTTTAACCTATTTTCTTTAATGACATAAATATTTATTGCATATATGAATAACTTTTAATGAAATTAATTTCATGACCATAGTAAAGTGCAATTTTATTATTTTTTTTTTGTTCTTCAATCTTCTATTCTCTGATTACACAGTCACACAAAAAAAATCGACTTTCGGGCCCAGAGGCTAGACCATGTTTATTTATTACACGTTTTTTGGGGTCGCTGAATCAAAATCCGAGGTCCATTTAACCCCATCACCTCCGGATTTTTCATAACCTCAAAAAAACGATGTTCTGAACAATTTAAGCTTTCAACGCTAAATTCAATTAACCAAATCCCGTAAACATTTAATGATATCCCAACCTAATACGCCCATGAACCCAAACCATAATAACCCTATAACCCCATAACCAAGGGAATAAATCATAGGTAATCTGTATTATTGCAAAACATTACATAGCTGAGGACTCCTTGAAAACCCAAGCAGTCAAACCCAAAAATTCCCATAAACCCTATAACCCCGTACCTTCACAACTTCATAACCCCATAACCCCATAAATAATAAATCACAGGCAATTTCTATTATGGCTAAACGTTAACGCGGTTGAGGATTTGGGTTTGAGTAGTTCGGTTTTCAAGGAGTCCTCAGCTATGTGATGTTTTGCAATAATACAGATCGAGTATGACTTATTCCCTTGGTTATGGGGTTATAGTCTTATAGGGTTATTGGGGTTTGGGTTCATGGGCCTATTAGGTTGAGATATCATTGGGTTAAATGTTTATGGGATTGGTTAATTGGAATTAGCGTTGGAAGCTTGATTCTTAAGGTTTATAAGTGATGGGGTTATATGGACCTCGGATTCGGATTCAGCGACCTCTGGGACCGGAAGTCGATTTTTTTCTGTGTTTGTGTTATATAATATCCACAAAATCTAACAGTAACAGTCAAATATTCTTCCTGTAATAATTCTATTTCCAACATTAGCATGAACTATTTTGCAACTTATCTAGATCTCATTGATAAAATGTTTGTACGGCAATTAAATTATATATTTTGCTCAGAAAAAAAATTATATCTGTCAAGGTTTTTAGGGAATTTTCTTGTGATTTCAAGAAAGTAGGTACTTAAAAAACAATTATTATCTGTTCCATTTCACGGATATAAACGAAACTTGAGCGTTTTCTTAACAGAACACCCTGTAGATTTTTGTATATCCGTTAAAACGATTTGCTAAAAAAAATATTTAAAAACAAATCTCAAACATAAACTTAATCATCGCCTATCATGAAAGCCCAAAATGTTTTTGCAAGCAAAAAGTGAACAAGAGTCTAAATGGCCTCTAATAAAGGAAAATGGTAATTTCATATCTACAAAAACAGTAATTATTTAATCTATTTAAAGTAAACAAAAAATATTGTATTAGGAAAATTAAAAACTTGGCGCAACTAATTATATTCTATTTCATAAATTTCAATGATTAAAAAAATCGGATTGTCATTGTTAAGAATGTAAATAGGTATACTGGCTGTTACAAATTCGCTTCTCACTACAGGGATCTCGGAAACGGTAAGAGGTACAAAGTAGCTTAAATGGGGCAAAATTGCGTAATCAGGGGACCAACATTATGCTTCTAAAAAATCAAGGCTAACATGATTAGTTTTCGAAATATTTGAAAAAAAACGAAATTTTGGAAATCCGTTTTTGTTTAATTCCAGCCTTATTTGAGGTGATATTGAAAGAAGGAGAACACTTTCATAAGGCCACTTTTTGCCCTCTATCGAATGGCATAATTAATTTTTATATGTAACGTTTCGTCTCTCCAGGACCATCATCAACTTCATTTTTTTAAATAAGACCCTAGAAATTTTATTACATTTTTTGCAAGCCTACATGACCCCCAATACTGTATTGCCTCAGCCCGAACCAGCTTCAGACGTTTTGTCTCGAAAAATTCATCTTCAGTGTATTCGTTCCAAAATTATCTAAATTTTTTATTTAGATTTCTTTGTTTATTGAATTTTCGTTACATATAAAAATTGATTGTCATTCGATAGAGGGCAAAAAATGGCCTTGAAAAAGTGTTCTTCTTTCAATATCACCTCAAATAAGGCTGAAATTAAACAAAAACGGATTTCCAAAATTTCGGTTTTTTCAAATATTTCGAAAAATAATCATGTTAGCCTTGATATTTTAGAGGCATAATGTTGGTCCCCTGATTACGCAACTTTGCCCCCATTTAAGCTACTTTGTACCTCTTACCGTTTCCGAGATCCCTGTAGTGAGAAGCGAATTTGTAACAGCGTATATAATTATTTTTGTATTTATCAGTACCACAACTCTAGTGGTGATAACAGTGGATAACAATTTTTATTATACTATTAGAAAATATACCTACACCTTGATTGCAATAATGAAATCATGCAGGAAAACAAAAAACAAAATGGACATGACAACAGCGAGATAACATAAAAGATCTGAAAATAAATACCTTGTACAGTATGATTGTATACAATGTGTGAGGTTGTGGGGTGTAAGGCAAGCTTTAGATCGGCAGATACACATACTTAATGTCGAAGCGCTTAGATAAGAACTTGGTCAAGTTATGTCCCTGTAACATTAAGACAAATGGTCAGTCGGTACGCCACAGCGGGCATTATACTTTCAGTGGTTTAATTAAGGATTTTAATTGAAAAAAAAAGAAGTGGTGAAACCAACGGCTGGCTGCAAATGTTCCCGAAACCGCAACCAAAGAGAGTATAGTGGAATATTCATTGAAAGAAGTCAACCACGACGAGTCATAAAAATATAAGAATTTATTAACTAAAAATTCTTCACACTCGCTTGCATAGTATGGCCAAAATTATTGTAAAAATATTTTGAGTATTCAAATTCAGAATGCTTTATCTATACAACCATTTATTTAATTATCAGAAAATGGTAAATTTATTTATTCTTCAGGCAGCTGCTTATTGGCTACAGATAATGTTTGACAATACAGGATGTTTCTGAAATAAGTGCGTTCCTTGAAGAGGGTGATAGAGGACACGAAAATGAGTATCTTTTATTAAGCGACTGGTGGTCTAAATGCTTCTGTTTTCGAGAAAATTAATGAAGAAAATTAACTATAAATGTAAGCCGATCCTGTGCATTTTGTGCATTGTGTGTTGCAGTATTATTTAACCGACGTATAAAATGTTTTCTGATCAAGAACTAGCAGATATGATTAGGCCTGTGCAATTCGCGAAATAACGAATCGATTTTCGATTTGTCAAAAAAATCGATTTATATGGATTAATCGAATTGTATAATTTTATTTGAATCGAATCGCATCGATCAATTATGTGCAATAAATCGATATATTAATTCAATTGATTTGTATTTTTTAGTCGATCCATCGGAAAAATCAAATCGAAATATCGAACGGCTGATCAATTCGAATCGAACTAAATTAAATCAGAACATCTAATTGTCGAGATAAAATGTGAATTGCAGTTAGGTGTGAAAAAAAATTCTATATCGATTTGAATTGTTTTGTATTTTTGAATCCAACAGAATAGAAGGAAATGAACGAATATTTAATTGTAACAATAAAACATCAATGTGCTTCTTACCAAACACATAAGCAAATAAATAGATTACTCATGTATTTGGTGGGTAGTGAGTAGTATTACTAGCAACGTTGAGTGAGAAATTTCCTCACTCAATGCTAGCAATTATAAACAATGATTTAAACTTTTGACAGTAAGTTAAACTTTAAAAAATAGCCAGCCTATTAAGTTACTATTACCGGAGGAAGAAATTTATATTTTGACAAATAATGACAGACAAATAAAAGTTATTAAACATTTAATTAATATATTTCGTACTGAATGGTCTGAATAGGGATCATATATGAACAACTAGTGATGATTTCAATGAATGAAAAATATATATCACCCTTTTCTTGGATTTTCTTTGTCTTCTAATATTTAATGTCTTTTTGTTTTATTCCTTTATTTTCAATTAAAAATTGTTAATTTTGTTTCACTCTTTAGTAAATGTTTTTTATTTTTTATAATAGGGAGTAAAATTATTGATTAGACAAAATTTTGTTTGTAATAATTGCTGTGTATGATACTAGTATCATACCAAAATCACCAAATATCACCAAATATATGAGATACTTATTTGCTTAAATTCGTAACACACAAGGTAGGTAAGACACGATACAATTTCTCTCACCTTTAAGATCGCTAAAGTATGCTCAATATTATTATATGTAATAATCAGAAGATAATATAATGTAAATATATATTACAGTAAAATTAAGAGTATAAAAACGTTTTCAATAGGCATAATACTGGTAACTAATGAATCTCTGAAGACGATAATATTTAATAAACCGAAACACCAGAGATCTTGTCTCAATTTAACCATATATACCAGTAAAGTAAATAAAAAAAGAGCAATTTTAACCACACATACAAGTTCAGATTCGATTCGAATTGATGTTCCAATTCGATGTTTCGATAAATGGATTCTAATCGATATACAGATTTTCAGGTCTACTATCGGTTCGATTCGACATTTCGATGCGATTCGACAATTCGATTCGATGCGATATTTCGATCTGATTCGATTTTTTTCAATTTAAAACGTAAAGTTTTAGACCATCAGTTGCTTGATAAAACTTGCTTATTTTCGTACCCTCTATCATCCTGTTCCCCTGTATACATGGTCATAACATAACATGAAATTCATTTCCACCCATTCAGGAATATAATAAAATGTAGATAAAATTGAAGTAAAATATATAGATATATTTTAAGTTCAATTTAACTATATGTAGTGAAATATAAAGTGTAGCAAAAGTAAATATCAAATTTAAGTTGTCCATAATAATACGCAAATAAAAAATCAATAGGTATTTTTAGGTTTTATTCTTACTCTGACATTTTTTTTACATTATTTATACGAAAAGAAAATTAACTCTGCCCAATGTCCAAACACTACTCAGTGGCCAAAGTAAACCAGCAGAACGCCTTAAGAAATGCACAATTTTGTTTTATATTGCTGGAGGAGGTTTTTTAATCGATGTCATTTAATTACGTCTCAGTAAAAATAAAACAAAAACATATGTTTATTTTATTTATTTATATTATAGACAGATTAAATTGTGGTTAGTTACCCATTCGAAATACTGTTTTCTGAAATAAAATGAACTGATCTGAAATACGATTGCAGTTTTCAAAACTATAAAAAATACAGTATCCTTCAAATGGACACATCTCATGTTCTCTTTACTAATATTTTTTTTGGTAATATAATTTACATTCTCGTCAACTTTTATATATTAAAAGACAGTGTTTGAACATAATCAATAGTTAGTTGTTTATGTTGTGACTAACTGCTACATTTATAAAATTTTTAAAAGGTACCTATATATTTTTTGACGAATTTATTGCTATCTTATATTTTATCAAATAGTCGGAAAAAATCATCTAATCTACCTATTTAAAGACGTGACAAGGTGACATTTAGATAAGAGAATTATTTTGATAATTGGTATGAGAAATACCTACACTTTCATGTCCAAATTTTGTAAAGAATTTTATGGTCTTATATATGATTCAACGTGTAGATAAAAATTTAAAATGTACACGATGTAATATGGTAATATTAGGGGACATCCAAGAATTTTACGAGGATCCGTATAATTCAACTGTTTTATACTTTATTTTACAGGAATTAATATAATTTAAATAAATTTAAAATATTTTCTTAAAAAATCCAATCAAATAAAGTCGAAAAATGTTCTTTGATACTGTGGGAAACAACTACTCCATGGGCCAGCAATATCTAGTGAACCGCTAGCAATGAATGATTGTCTACAATAAAAATTAAAAGTGATATTTCTAAGTATTATGAATTCATAACCATATACCCATACGCCATATTGAAATTATCATAGGATAATGTAATCTTTCAAAGAAATATCTTGTACTTTAACTGCTCTAGTATCACTCTTGACACAGACCCACACCCAAAAATAGTCACGATGGTTAAAATCTCCACCAGTCTAGATTTCTCTTGATGATTGCTTTTTCATGTGGTGTCCTCTCAAATGACATTAATTAATATTAATAGTAAAGTATTGATGCTGCCATTTCAAATAGTTAATTAATTAATTACAGTACTAGATATTGCTGGTATAATTTAATACTACGAGGAATATCCAGAAAGTTTGAGTACTGAGATTCTGATGCTCTGTGCTTTTTGTTTTCGACAAAGTTGGTAACACTTCATTCGAGGCCAAAGGTGTTCGGAACAGAACGCGTACCTATTTGTCTCAGTCAGTTGAGAACTATTGTTGTAGTGGCGTGTTGAAGTGAGTGCCGTTATTCGGAATCCGATTACTTCTTGCAAAGGGAAAGGCGCCGTTCCAGATTTTTAACGAAATCAAAATTGTTTGTGGGGATGGTGTGATGGATCGTATTAATATGTACAAGTGATGTCGTGAGTATAAAGCTGGCACAACGAATGGTCATGATGAACAAAGGAGTGGGTGTCCCTCAATCGTGAATGATGTGATGGTGAACAAGATTTAAGAAATGCTTCGTGGTGATTGTCGATTGACTTTGGACGAGATGAATGTAGTGTTTCCACAAATCTCCAGATCTCCTCTGCATGAAATCCTTACTAAAACACTTGGTCCACGAATCAACACAAACCAACAGAATCGCATCTTCACGGAAATTTCTCGAACGCTTCGAACTGGAAGGTGAACAATTTCTTGACTGTATTGTTACTGAGACGAAAAGACGATCAATGCAATGGCGACATCTGTCGTCACCATCAGCGAAAAACTTCAAAACCGTTGTTTCGGCCCGAAAAATTGTGACAAATGTGTTTTGGGGTCGAAAAAGGAATATCCTCATTAACTTTCTGCTTCAGGGGGAAACAGTTAATACTACGTCGTACTGTAAAACAATGAAAATACTACAGAGGGCAATACAGAACAAAAGAATGGGAAAGTTAACGAAGGAAGTGTGCTTGTTGCATGACAATGTTCGTTCCCACACAGCCAACCCCACAAAGCAGCTCTTGGATTCATTCGGTTGGAACATCATCAACTCCTCACCCACAGCCCTGACCTGGCATCTTCTGATTTTCGTCTTTCCTCTTCTCTGAAACAGTTTATGAGTGGAAAAGGGTTTTCTACCAACGATGAGGTCTACAGTGCTGTGCTTCAATGGGCCCGAGAGAAAGTTCATCCCTCGGCTCACAAAGTGTATTGAGGATGAAGGGGACTACGTCGAAAAATAGTACCTTTCTGAATATGTAAATTTTTAAAAAATATACTGCCGTTTAGCATTTTTAAATATTGAGTAGTTACTCTTACTTTGTGGATATGCCTCGGTGTTCGAACATGTAGCCTATAGAGTAATTGGTTCCTGCAATATCATCAGTTAAGAAGCTTATCTATGAAACTATACCTTTTGAATTCTTAGATTTTTGGTATCAAAGAATATTATCATTTGAAGGATATATTTTTAGGAACATTGAATTTATTTCAATAGTCAATACCTAAAAAATGGTTCAATAAAAATTTACACAATGTAATAGTAATAATGCTATATAAATGTGTGATAACCGAAAAGAGTATTCCATAGGGAACAATAACATTACTCTTAAAAATATACGTATAACATTCATCTTTAAAAATACTGACTAATCCAAAAAAATTATATGATGCTGTAAAGCTGTATTCCTTCGTTCTATATTGAATGGAATATCGCATTAGCGAAGAAGAAACGTCTATATTAGATAAAAAATTATTTCATTGTTTTGGGCAAATTATGGTCGTTTGAAAATAGAATTCGTCATAATCAATATCTTAAGAATCACTTACCAACTATCTTGTCTAGGTATATCTTTATTCTTTTTCATTAATGGTTCATAACCATGACAGTAATTATATACTTTCCTTGTACTTATACATTTCGGTCTCTTTAGTTTCCCTGCAATGTTTCTCTTCTTTATCTTAATTTTAATATCTGGTGATAAATTTAATAAACCGTTTAATGAATTAAAAAGGTACGACCGAAAATGGCTTAACATTGTTCTCACTATTATAAGAGTTTTTCATTTTGGTTAAATACATACAGGTACGACCAATATTACAAATAGAAATCCTAGAATAAATTTCTTAGTTTAGTTCGTTAACATTAAATACTCCCTAACGTGTCAAAATTCGAGAAAATATGTCGAAATGGAAATTTTCTCTGCAATTTTCCATATGAAAGTTAAAATATCCGTTGTTTGTTATCATTTAGTTTTCCAGTAGGTACATATACAAGTATACAATAATGAAATGGACAGTAACATTTTTACTTATTGTTAGTAAATGAAATATATACTTAAAATAAATTAAATACTATACACAACTGCAGAGGGTGTTTACAAACTCGGAAATTTGTTTTTAATGGGGGATAAGCCTTGATAATGTTGCTATTTTACCGCAGTAAAAGCTCCCTGGAAATCCACTCAGATTAATTCTTCTTTCATTAAATGTCCGAATCGAGTATTATCTATTTTTCTTTCACCCACATTAGGTTACATTCGTTGAAGAATGTGTACGTTAGAGCATCGATATCAATACAATAGCCAGCCAAAAATGTATATACCTATGAAAAGTTTGGTACGGAAAGTGTACTGTGGAGTCGAAAGATAAATAGAACGTTTTGTTATTCGTTTTCTGTCCAACAGTATATCTATACTACTCGCATTGAAATTAGTTGTTTCTTAACTGTCATCCTTGCGCACTAGAAGTTTCTTATGTATCGATATTATTATTATTATTATTATTATTATTATTAGTGGTCAATGTTTTATTACAATAGTGCATGATTACGTTTTATGTATAAAGAGTACATAGGCTACTATAACGAGACAAGATTATCAACACCAAGACTTCCCTACTGCAATTTTATTCTCAGACGAATTTAATTTTTATCGGTAATTGAATATTTAATTTCCGTAATAACCATAAGTGACTATTGAGAATCCTAGTGTTCAATATGTTGTTGTTTCTCCACTAATGTTTAGGCTAGCACTTTGAACAATTTTTTAGAAGAACCAAGACAGATTTGTAGATACTAAATTTTCCGTTAGATGGATAGGATGCATGGCCATCTCGTTTTCCAGATTTAAATCCTTTACACCCGGTACTTTGAGTCTCGGTTAAAGCTTGATTAACTGATTAGGCGATTAGACTGTACACAATGATTTATTTTATAATGTATAATCACAGTCTAATCGCCTGATTAGTTAATCCAGCCTTAACCGAGACTCAAAGTACCAAGCCTTAGGCCCGGTACTTTGAGTCTCGGTTAAAGCTTGATTAACTAATCAGGCGATTAGACTGTACATATACTTATTTATTTTATAAATTGTAATCACAGTCTAATCGCCTGATTAATTAATCAAGCCTTAACCGAGACTCAAAGTACCGGACCTTAGACTATTATTCCTGGAGATGTTTAAAAAATTTTACGTCTAACAGAGTCAGTAATGACCAAGAACTATTTTAACAAAGTTTTTGTAAATGTACGTGATTCTAATACGACGAGCTCGGTGCTGTGATGACAAAGATGGCAACATCGCATACTTACCACGATGTGTTATTCCCTCTTAGCACCAGCGGTTCTCAAACTGATCTTATTTTTCGTTAAGTAAGATGATACACATGTTTTCTTTATTTGCGTCATATAACAAGACGAAGTTGTCATTAAAAACAATTTCCAAGTTTGTATACATACCAGTACAGCGTTGAGGATTTTCTTGAATAGATAATTCATGACTTTTTATACTTCAAAGGTGAGAAAATAAAAGCATGATAATGAAATAAAAAGTAAATGCTTAGATTTGTTGTGCTTGTATCGTTTTGGAATACAAAATCAATCCATAATCACAAAAAAAATGTGTACAGTATGATCCACTTGAAGTGGAAACACCCCTGTATGAACCCCGAAATGAACCTATGAAATCATAAAAAAGTTAAATACACATATAAAATGTTGACTAATGTGTTTTTCTTAAAATGTTCAGTCCAACAACAAATTAAATTTAAGATTATGGTTCTACTTTTGTGTATATGTTAAAGGCTTGTGTTATCATTATTTGTATGGTTTTCTGTTATTCGAAATTATCATTGATTCATCCATTAAAATTAGAAATTATTGTTCTATCTTTAAAAAAGAAAACGAAATAAATTGATATTTACAAGGGTGTTTCTGCTTGAAATGTGTCACACTGTATACAGGGTGGTCCACTTTTTTAATCAAACTTCAAGAACCAATACATCATCAAAAAATAATGTTAGTTTGCTAAATAAACCATACCCGACAAATGTTTACTTTTTGAGAACTTTCCCGAAAAAAACATTATTTTTAAAATACTGCCACTGGCTTTAAATTTAAAAAACAATATATTTTAGAATCTCCGTTTAATTTGGGAGAAAAAATTATCCTTGTAAGTTTTTCGTAACTATTACCATTTTCAAGTTAAATTTATTTACTTATTTATTATTTATAAATTACAGTTGAATTAACAACAATAAAATAATAACTGTATCAATTCATTAATTAATATTTAATAAAACTATTGAAAATAATTACAGCTACATAACATCATCGACACAAAATGCCTGCTGCATTGATACATTTTTCACATCTTCGTATTAAAAAATTTATTCCCACGATGATTTCATGTGGCCTCTGCTTGAGATTGTCACAGGCGTCTATTATTCTTGTCTGCAACTGATTTCTGTCTTCAATAATTGAACCAATTATTGGTACAGAGTAAACATCATCAAGTCAAGGGGGTTAAGATTTGATGATCTAAGAGGCCGAGGCACCGGTCCCTCCCCTCCACATTAAATAACCGTTCATATGACAAACATCCTATCCAGCGGTTCTGATAATTTGCATTCGTCCAGTTACGAACTATTTGGCCAGAGTGAGCTGGAGCTCTAACCATTTGGAACCAACATTAATTGAAATAAGTTATTTTCCAGAAAATTGGCAAATGATACTGAATATAACCTTGGAGGTAATACATAAGGTTAACAAATATTTCTACCCATCACACTTAACTAGATGTTGAAACTAAATTATTGCTGGTGTGATCGGCGTCTCACTTCATGAGGATCATGGGTCTGAATATGACTGTTGTGATAAATAAATGTGCTTCTTCTTGTAAAACAAGTATTAGAATTAGGCAAATTATGTTTAGGCAAGTAAAACAATTAAATAATAAATAATAGATTCACATAGTATGTCCACATGTATTTTCCAGTAATAAGTAAGTAAATAAATTTTACTTGAAATTGGTAATAGTTACGAAAAACTTACAAGATTAATTTTTTGTCCCAAATTAAACGTAGAATTTAAAATACATTGTTTTTAAATTTAAAGCCAGTGGCATACTAATATTTTTTTACTAAAGCAATAGGGACCCCTATTTTCTCCGCCACTGGCAAAGTAAAAAAAATGAAAAATTCTTCAAAGATTACGCGTACAGTGCCAAATCATTTATAAAAATCTTACCGGTGAAACTTCATCATTTACAGAAAAATTCTAAAAATATTTGTTTTTTCGGGAAACTTCAACGTGCTGTACATCAAAAAGTAAACATTTCTCGGGTATGGTTTATTTATCAAACTAACATTATTTTTTGATGATGTATTGGTTCTTGAAGTTTGATTTTAAAAAGTGGACCACCCTGTATATATAATATAAGTAGCAAGTTATTAGTTGTGACATAAAACCGACTCAGTAATGTGCGATAATATGTTGCTTTAAATGTTTTCCTCAGTGTTGCGGAACATTTATATTTCAGATTGCTTATGGCATAAAATTGTTGGAATTTTTTAAAAATAAATACTACTCACTGTAATGATAGCCACGGTAGCCCCAAGTAACAGCCCAATAAGGACATCGCTCCAATGGTGCTTGTAGTCCGATACTCTAGTCATAGCCGTAAAAACGGAAGAAAGGACGGCCAGAAACTGCAACGTGTGCTTTAACAGCTTGGATCCGTCCCATGTCATCCTCTTCTGCAAGTAGATCTGTAAAAGAAAATATGCATAAAGTAACAAATCAAAAAAATTACAACTTTAGAACCATCTTAGCTCAACAACTGTTTTTTTATTCAGTTAAGCTGCAGTTAGGATAGTATCGTCGATTAGGTTACAATAGGTAGGTATACAGAGAAGGTAGGTCCTGCAATAAAATAATGACACATACAAATTTTTCGCAACCTATATGACTATTGAGGTTAATCTTTGGCATCTCATCCACTTTTCATTCAATCGTCAACTTGTATCATTGCTTAGTCAGCAAACTGTTAAGTAAAAAGGTATTGTCAAGATCATTGTCCTCCATCACGGCCAATGTATCATCCCAGACTGTACATTCCGAAGCGCGGTTTTCACCTTATTCTTCGGAACAGTCCTGACTTTTTCCTTTTTTTTTTAAGAACCAAATCAATAGATAAAAGACATTAAAACTACTATTATAGGTAGATAGATAGATAGATAGATTTTATTGACAATATATGTATACATCAGTACATTTTTGTCACAAATTAACAACTAAATTAAAATGATATAGAAAGAATATACGAGTAATTGATAATAACCTACAAAAAGTTAAAAAACAGAAAAGTTATGGTAAAAAATTTAGATATTCGTTAACAGTATAAAAGCAATGAGTTAAAAGAAAATCTTTAGCCAGTCGAAAAAATGTTCTATAATTCATTGATTTCAAATCTATTTGCTGATGAATATTCACAAATTTATTGTACAAGTTGATATCAATTTTATTCATTTGCGTAATGCGCAAACGCGAAAAGGGGGATATGAGATTATTTCTGTGTCTTGTGCTATAAATTATGTCTATCAGCATGACATAATAAGCTATTAGCATTTTTATGTACAAATAAAAGTGTTTCAAAAATATATACACAGGGCATTGGTAAGACTTGATATTTCTTAAAAATGGGTTTACAGGACATTCCATAGTGGGCTTTGTCTATGATCCATACAGCTGCCTTCTGTAAGTGAAACACTTTATATGACTTTGGTGCATTGCCCCAAAGAATTATCGCATATGGCATCACACTGTGCAATAGTGAAAAGTAGACAATCTTCGTAGTAGCATTATCTAGGCACGATCTGAGTTGTCTCATAACAAAATTTAGTGATGAAAGTTTTGAACAAATAGAATGAATATGCGCACTCCAACACAATATGGTATCAAGTGTTATTCCCAGCAAACGAACTGGACTGGACTTGACGGCCCATTTATCAGAACAAAATAGTATATTTTTAGTTTCAGCTTCATGGAGTTTCAGTTTACTCCCGAACCAAATTTTAGCACTATTCAAACCATCCTTATATAAAGAGCTCTCACCTCTACTAATCAAGGTAGTATCATCGGCAAAAAGAATACACGCAGTGTCAGACAGTGACATGGGTAAGTCATTTATGTAGAGCAAAAATAAAACCGGCCCCAACACAGATTCTTGGAGAACTCCGTATGTAACGGGAAGTAAATCAAAAGTAACACCATTAAGATTAACATATTGTACTGTTGGTCAAGTATGATTTAAAAAGACTATATGCCTTTCCCATAACGCCGTAGTGTTTTAGTTTAAACAACAGAAGTTCAATATTTACACAATCGAAGGCTTTTGACAAATCACACATTACTGCGTTAGTAAGAGCGCCTTCCGTCTATTCTATTAACAATACTTTCCACAGCAGTTATTAATGCCTGGACTGTTTTGAACAATTTTTACGAAACCCGTACTGCGAAGGAGTTATGATATACTTATCATCTATATTATATAAATTATAAGTTTATCTTTAATTAAAATTTTAAAAATTTTCGATATAACCGGAACAACTGCTTCTCTAAGATCAGACTCAATGACAGGTGTTATGAAAAACGACCCTTCTGGGCTTGGTAACATATTTAAAAACAATAATAAATAATAATACAAATCTTGAAAGATATCATCCATGAAGAAAGAGTTCCTTGAACTGCTTGTATCGCCGAGCATGGTAAGGATCATATATGAGCAGATATAATTTTTTTTTTAAAGTCTCATTATTTTGTTGTTTCTCTTTCTGGAAATAGTACTGTAAGTCTTATGTCCAGACCTGTAATTTCTTACCTCATTATTTCCTTCGTACTTTCCTTTTTTAAAAATCTGTTACCTGTTATTCGTAGTACATAACCCTAACCACAGCACTTTTTGTCATATACACTGTATTACACTATTTATAAATAATCATGATTCCCTTCGTTTGTTCTTTTTCTCACATACTCCTCATTATCTTTCGCTCTTCCATATATCTTGCATAATATTTTTACCTGACTTTCTAATTTGTTTAGAATTCACATTTTACTTCCGTACAACACAGTTGCTTATATGAGTAATATTTGATCTTCCGTATTTCTGCTTATTAGCATCGATATTATTATATTTTTCAGTACAACCAAGACCCTTGTATGTCTTCTATAAATTTCCATATCTTCCTCCTTTTTATTTGTAATGGTCACTCCTAAATATTTAAAATAATGAACATTTTCCTTTCAGTACAATTGAAAGATAAAATAGAAGCATTAATATTTGAACTATTCTGTTCGAAAGTGTAAAACAAGACCTGAAGTCTCGTTCGTGTATATTTGGAACAACTTGCAGCCCATCTGCTCAGTGACAAATCGTATGCCAACTTTCTCCCAAGCGGTGACTAATCGCACACTTGACTTTTCAAATTCTCTCCACGACCATACCTTTCGTTTTCCAATATTTTCGTTTCCTTCTATTGGCAGAATGCCATGTAATATATCAGATCCGGATTACCCTGCAGTCAAACTAGATTAATTCTAAATGTCAAAATACATATTTAACACTAGAAATTATATTTTATACAAAATTTTAAGGTTTACAATTTCAAAATAATCACCCATTAAAACTTGAAAGAAAAAAATTTGCATCAGTATTAAAATCAATTAATCTATTAATCTAATTGAAGAGCTAGCGAACAATAGTTACATCCGGAGACAGTATAGGATGTCCTAAAATTCACGAAAGATTTGAATTTTGCGCCATTTATGTGGTAAAGTGTTGCCAACGAAAAAAAAACGACTGCGTGATAGCTGACAGTTCAGAGTTATTAAAAATGGAGAGCTACACGAAAGAACAGTGCGAATTTCATTGTTGAGCAATATTTTAAAAATAATGAAGGTTTGGCAGGTACAATTCGTAGTTTTCGTATAAAATATGGTCAGAATAGTGATTTCACTTCAACAACTGTGAAGAGACTAATTGAAAAATTCAGGGAGACTAGATCGATTAGTGATCTTAAACACTTTGGCCGTCTTTCGACAAGTCGCTCAGCACAAAGCAGCAAAGCAGTTCTTGAGAGTGTTGCTGAGAGGCCAGGAACATCAGTATCGTGGTCAAGAACTAGACATTTCGAGAAGCTCTCTACAGCATATTCTCACGAAAGATTTGCATCTTTATGCTTACAGTTCAATTGACTCAAGAACTGAAGCATACTGACCACGCAGAGCGAAGACAGTTTGTTGAATGTATTATGGAACAACACATTTTTTCATTTTAATTGCGTTGTTAATTTCAATGGCGATGTTTACTCTAATTTTAAGTACTGTAGGTATTCCTATTTAAACCTACAGCAAAGACTGAAATTATTACCATCATTTGTGTGTGTTACACTTTTTATTTTTCATTCCAACAGTACCACAGACATCAAAGATTATCTGTTGATTTGTTTACACTTAATTTTAGTTGCTGCTTTGAAATCGTTTTCGTTCCAAGATATAGAAAACAATTTTTTTATCATCCTGAAAATCGAGCTGAAAATCATCTACTGCTAAATTCGGAAAATATACTAGATGATTCATAATAATCTACCACTTAAAACTCTAAATAAATTTTTAATGTTTATTTACCAGCGAGGGGAAGGCCTAGTAGTACACCAGAAAATGCGTAAAGGAAGTAATTTTTTTTATGAAGACCTAATAATAAGTGAAGGAAATATTGCACATCAAGTTAAACTGAATTAAAAAAGGTTTGAACAATGTTGTATAGAAATCAGTTTTACCCATTTCATGTACAGCAATTTTAAGCCTTACAGACACAAGGCCAGTTACAAGATAGATGTTCATTAAATGTGTGGGCAGCTATTAATTGTCAACGGTATTCTTGTTCGGCCTTTTTAAGTTGGTAGTTGCGTGGCCAGTCAGGTCACCAGATCTTAACCTTTGATATTTGTTTTTATGGGATCCGATGAAAAAGTTTTTAAAACACTAAATAATACAAGGCAAGAACTTGTTACCCACATATAACCGGCCGCTGATACAATAAATTAAAGGAAAACTTTTTATCCTTACTATAGTCCATAGTTTTTGGGTACGTCGCGTCCCACTTTGTTAAATCAGACTGGGCCTAAAATCTTTTCTTAAATTCAAAGCAGAACTGAAATAAATGTTTTTTTCGAAATTGATACCTATGGTAAATTTTTAATTATTAAGTTTTTTGCAAATAAATGTTTATTTTAACGAATTTTACTTGCTACAAAAATACTTTGTATAAATCACTGAATTGTATATTACCTACTAAAAATTCTGTCGTACAACTGTTGAATGAATAATAGATACATAATAAATATTAATAACAAAAACGGTATTCAGTATTTTACAGTACATGAAATATACATTGTCTTCACAGATGTTCAACTTTTACACTAATAATAATAACTGATACTTTTTCATGGAGGTTTCGTGGATAAGTATAGTAAAAAATTAAACATTAATTTGAAAATATAATACACCACTGGTAAAGATAACTCTCGCTCTTCCGCAGAAATTTTTGCTTCTTGATTGATATAAGGTACGTTAAAAAGTAAAAAGGACTTTTCAAACATAGGTACTTCTAGTGAGGTTATCTATTGGCAATTATATGCGTCGGAGAGGTAGGCCTTTCACTGACGTACACTCAAAATTTCACATTTGGACGAATACAAGCGGAGTTATTGCGTCTAAAGTGGCAGTATGTTTGTGTCAGCGGTACAAAAATGACCATCGAACAAAGAGCTATTAATATTAAGTTTTGTTTTAAACTTGGTAAAACTTTTACCGAAACGTTTCAATTGAGGAACCAAGTTATGGTGATGATTGTTTATCCTGTGGTAGATTTCATGAGTGGTACATGCGGTGTCGTGAGGACATAAATGAGGAACATGTTAGCCAACCGAAAACTGTGCGTGAATTATTCAAAGATCAGTCAAAATCTTCATTGAAATTCATAGAATTTCATAGTGTGTGCACGGTTTGTTCCGCATAAGTTGACTGACGACCAAAAATTGCTCAGAAATGAACAATCGAAGGACATCATCAAGGAGGCTAAAAAGGACAAAAAATTCCTTTACAACATTCCGACTGGTGATGAAACGTGGTGTTTTTAGTATGATCCAAAAAACAAGCGCCAAAGTGCCAAGTGGAAAGCGCCAAACGAGCCAAAACCCAAAAAATCTCGTTGGAAACGTCAAAAGTGAAGACAATGTTGATTTGCTTTTACGATTTAAAGAGCATTATCCACAAGAGTTCGTTCCACCGGGCCAAATCGTTAATGCACAATTCTATCTTGGCACTTTAAAGAGTTTGGCGATTGTTGCACGACAATGCGCCATTCATTGATCGACAATTATTGTACCCGATTTTTTGACTAACAATCGCATTTTAACCTTTTAAAATGCAATGAAAGGAAAGCTATTTTGAATAAAATAAATCGTTTTTGACAAAACAAACTTTTTTTGTTCTTATTTTTTAAAAGTTCTGTTTACTTTGGATTGCACCTTGTATATAAGAAAATAAAGTAACAGTTGACCTTAAGTTGGTCATCGGGCCTTAGACACAAAAATGTAATACGGGCCTGCTTAGGTTCACGATAATCCGCAGATTCCTTTTCCACCTTGCCGACCGGACGTTTATTCCGAACCCGCAAAGAGCTGGCAGATGGTTAGAGGCATGCCGCAACTCGAATCCTTTTTTTTAGCCCGACGCGACGTTTTTGATATCAAACAGAAAGGCGATGATAAACGAGCGCGTTAGAAATCGTAACATTCCTCTCCTGTGGTTAATTGGGTGAAGCGGTCCGCGCGTCTGGTTGTTTGACAGGTGTCGGTCCTGGTTATTTACGGCACAAACGAGAGCAAGAATATGTCTGTAAAAAATAAATCATTGGTGTGGCTCAATATCAGCATTGTATTTCTTAATCTGACAAGAAGCGTTGGAAATAAAGACGTCTTTAATGTTATTATAAAATTAGTAAAACACACTTTTAGTGCCTGTTGATCGATTGTACACTTAGGAGTACAGTAACGGTTAAGCTGGGCAGAAGTTCAGCTAAACCAAAGTTCAGATGAGAGTTTATTTCACATAATGGGTTCGAGTTTATTTTCAAATATTAGCTGTGATTCAAGGTAAATAAAACACGGCTATTATTGCAATTGGCAATGTTAGAGTTCGTCCAGATTAACCATCCATATAACCTTACTTTTCTGGGCCTATTTCTGCATGAATATCTATTGTCACGTATTATCCTCTCCACTGATCTGTCACTAACTATCTTTTGTCAGTGCAGCTTCGATCCTCCAACAATGCACCTGACACATCAGAGACTGGGTGCTGACTGGAGACTAAAGCTTTACGTTTTTTTTTTTTCAGTTAATTGCTATACACTCTAAGGTTCTCAATCGAGACTCTTCTAATTGTTTTATTTTTTAGAAATCTTGAGTGCTTGCACTCTTGTGTTCTGTGGTATTTTTAGGTTTCTTGAACATCTTGTTAACGACCACAGGTCACTAGATTGATGATCTATGTCAGAGCTTGCAAACGTTTTTTAATTGTAAAAATTTATTTATTAATAATATACAGATTTACTGGATACAATGTAATTAACTTGAAAGCTTATGGTCATACTAAGTAATAGTCAGGAATGGTGTCTTGATTACTATCAGGAGTTGACTTTCGATCACATATCGGGGGTGGTTCCGCCAAATCATGCTGGGATCTTCACATCGGTTGCCGACAATTGTCCACTCTATTTTCTTGTTTGTCTTTGTTTGATCTTCTCTTTGATTTCATCGCTTTTAGATGCTGAAAGTGGTTTGGAGCTATTTTGATAGCTAGGGCGGTTGGATTCAAGTTCCAGCCGGCGCTGTTATAGGTTTTAGGGCAAACATTTAAGGAGCGGAATAAAAAATAATGATGTATTTTTGCACCAAAAAAGAGTCAGTTCTAATAGTTCTTGTCAAAAAATATAATAAATGATTATGATATAAATATATCATAAGGTGTAAAGTTAGCATGTCGGCACAATTTTCAATTTTAATTCCCTTTGTGGAGACACCTACAAAAATTGTATTGCATTGAAGAAGAAATTGAAGAAATATGATAATCTTGAAATCATGTAATTTTAGTTCTTAGAAATTGTTATTAATTTTGAAAACAACCCGTCAGAACCCTTATCTAGTCCAAAATCGGAGGAAATCTTAATATTAAGTGAGGAAAATAAAGATGGTAAATTATTTAAATATTTAATAAAGATTTACGGTTTATGTTAACAAATGTGTGTCACATTATAATAATAACAAAGACCCACAAAAAAAAAAGTTGAAAATACCAGAGACTAGACCCACCTATCCTTATGTATTTTCACGCGCTGAAACCGAATCCGGAGTAAAAATTGCTCCATCACCCTCCAGTTTTTTTTTAATCGCAAAAAACTACCCCAAAAACACGGAAAATCTTCAAATTCTCGCTTGAGCACGGGTCCGAAGGTTGAGATAAACGTGAGAACCAACACAATAAGACTATTTTATATGTATTTTAACGAGCTAAAACCGAATCCGGAGCCAAAATTGCACTATAACCCTCCAGTTTTTTTTTTTAAATCGCGTCTCGGATCTTAACATTCTCACTTTTTTTTATTTTACTCTTTTATCTTCAAAAGATCTGTGTAGTGGATACCTTTTTTTTCTGCTATCTGGCTCGGATTCCCTTTTAAGCATCCAACAAAAATCTGCCATCATATTAACATCCCATCGTCCTTGGTACCGGCGTTCCATTTCCTTATTTTCTAAACAAGGATTGTATCTGAGGATTCGGTTTTAGCTCGTCGAAATACATATAAAATAGTCTTATTGTGCTGGTTCTCACGTTTATCTCAACCTTCGGACCCGTGCTCAAGCGAGAATTTGAAGATTTTCCGTGTTTTTGGGGTAGTTTTTCGCGATTAAAAAAAAACTGGAGGGTAATGGAGCAATTTTGACTCCGGATTCGGTTTCAGCGCGTCAAAATACATAAGGATAGGTGGGTCTAGTCTGGTAGTTTCAACTTTTTTTTTGTGGGTCTGTGATAATTAATGTCCAGAAAAGCAAATTGGAAAAAATGTATCTACATATGTATGTCGAAGTGTAAAAAATCTAAGGTAAGTTCAATTTCTCCTGAAAAATTTTCTAATTTATCGATAAAAATGTAATCTGAGGTCACGATACGCAACATTGTGTCACACGGGACAAATGCAAAAGTTCTATTTGAAGAATCAAAAATAAAATATTTACTAAAGGAAACAGAATTAAAACTAGGTACTTTAATTAAAAGAGAAAATATGAAAGAGAATGCCTAACAAAATAAGGTATATAAAAGAGAAAAGCATACATAAAAAAATGGAATTACTAGTGTTGGAAGAATACCATTTGCTTATTTTGACAAAAACATTAAATTAAACATTAACACAGCTGTATAAAATAATTTATTAATTATAACTGTATTAAAATATTAATTTACTAGTTCAAACCAAGTCATATTATTTACATGAACATAAGTTATTAAATACTTCTACATACCATTGTTTACTAATTGTAAGTGGAAAGATGTCTCTTTATTTTTATTAATAGGTGGAAAGGAATCTTTAAACAAACTTGCTATGTTATGTAAAACAGTAGTTGCTATGACGACAGCTTCTATTTTGTTGAGTTATAGTCGAATGCCGGCCGACATGTACAATTAAAACTAGTGATGGGCAAAACGATTCTCGACTCCCGACTCCCATGATACATATCGAATCGCTAAGTTCGCAATTCGCCAAATCACTGCTAGCCCAGTCATTATAGACATGAAACAGCCTGTTTCGGGAAAAAAATACTATTAGAAGTTTTTTGCGGAATATTGTTCGGAAACCTGTTATAAACAAAATATGAAAAAATCAACTCGAGACTAGTTGGGAAACTTTGTTAAAACAATGATCAAAGTTATGGAAAAGTGGTTTTTTGACTGGCGTAAAAAAACTATTATTCATAGCGAAAAAAAGTTTATACAAAAAACGTAGGTATTAAATAAGCCTATAAAATGAGACAAGTCCGATTAAATTCCGATAATTTGTTTATGCGCAAGAGCTCAAAAATGGTCGAAAATGGCCGTTTTTTTCAATTGCTAATAATTAATGCAATTTTCATCGCAGACACTTGTAATTCAGGATTTTTGAGGCTTTTTACACCCTTAATAAGTGGTAAAAATTTCAGCCCGAAAGCTTCATTGGTTTGGCGTTGGCGGAATTTGTTATCTAAGAAGATGCTATTTTCAATTCATTTTTCCCAAGCTCACAGGCGTTGTAGGGTTTCGATCATTAGTTGTTTTTGTACCTAAATAGTTGTATTGACATATGCATTTACTGAGAATTTAATTTTTCAAATTTAATTTGTTTAAAAATGACTGAAAAAATGTTAATATTTATTAAATTGTTAAGCGCGCATGCTCCGCCTCGCTCTCCCCACTCGTTCGCTAGACCAAGTAATAGAACGCATCGCCGCTATCTTCTTTTTCGCAATTAAATAGTTGAATTCACCTTAATGTTAATGTAGGACATGAAAATATAGCTCTTAATGTATACTCTCTCCAAATTTCGGCTCTTAATATTAATAATTAAGGTCACTGCGATTAAATAAAAAAAAAAAATTATCTCAGCTTCTAATCAACTTACAACAACGATTTTTTTTTAAATTCGAAGAAAACTAAAGTAAAGAGGTTACTATTTTATTTTATAATAATTACCTATCTTAACAATTTAATAAATATTAACATTTTTTCAGTCAATTTTAAACAAATTAAATTTGAAAAACTAAATTCTCAGTAAATGCCTATGTCAATACAACTATTTAGGTACAAAAACAACTAATGATCGAAACTCTACAACGCCTGTGAGCTTGAGAAAAATGAATTGAAAATAGCATCTTCTTAGATAACAAATTCCGCCAACGCCAAGCTAATGAAGCTTTCGGGCTGAAATTTTTACCACTTATTAAGGGTGCAAAAAGCCTCAAAAATCCTGAATTACAAGTGTCTGCGATGCAAATTGCATTAATTATTAGCAATTGAAACAAGCGGACATTTTCGACAATTTTTGAGCTCTTGCGCATAAACAAATTATCGGAACTTAATCGGACTTGTCTTATTTTATAGATTTATTTAATACCTACCTTTTTTGTATAAACCTATTTTCTCTATGAATAACAGTTTTTTTACGCGAGTTAAAAAACCACTTTTCCATAACTTTGACCATTGTTTTAACAAAGTTTCCCAACTAGTCTCGAGTTGATTTTTCGATATTTTGTTTATAACACGTTTCTGAACAATATTCCGCAGACAAACTTCTAATAGTATTTTTTTCCCGAAAAAAACCTATAATGACTAGCTTATGCAGTTCCGTCTCGGAACGGACGGAAATGGCGGAATCTGGGCCGCCTATTGACGAGTTTTGTCTGTCTTGACTTGACCGATAATTCAATTACACATTGTTTACTGAAACAACAGACTGAAATTGTAATTAGTTCTTCCACTGATGCCAAGGGTTACGTACTTAGTTCTTTCACTGAAATTTGTCGTCAAGGGTGTAGTACCTATTTGTATGTAAAGGCGCGTATTCACAAAAAAAGCGAGGAAGAGCGAACATTTGTTCTTGTTCGTGTATGTTTGCTCGTGTTCGCTCGACATATAAACATTTCGTCCATACCAGAGCGAATTTTGGTCCGCGAATGCCGGTTCGCAGTTGATCCATCTGTTTTCTGCCAGCGTATTAAATATGGCTGACCCTGAGAAATTATTGTTATTAGCCAGTGCTGCTTTCGTTGTATTGAGTTTATTGAAAAAGAAAAAACGGAAAAAACGATTTTGGCAAGTCACTGTATCCAAAAACAGACATATTTATAATGGCAGTAGTCTATTGCTTGATTTAAAAACAGAACATGACTATGGAATGTTCCAGAATTTTTGCAGAATGGCCCCTGAAGATTTTAAAACTGTGCAAAAACTTGTGGAACCAAAAATAATGAACAATTATTAAAATTATTACCCGGCGCGGCGAAGTAGGATGCAGCACAAGCGATCGAGGCACAAGCAAAGTGTAATCCCGTCCACACCGAACAAGCACGAACAAGTATTTTCTTTGATGTACCGCCTTCCTCTCGATCTTTTTTGAACACGAACAAACAAACGTTTGTTCGCTCGCTAGCCCGTTATTGATGTAGAATGCTCGTTCGCTCGTGTTCGCTCTTGCTCGCTTTTTTGGTGAATACGCGCCTTAATACAAAAATGCGAATGAATGCGACGGTAAAGCATATATTCTCTTCAAACGTTTGCAAATACTAACGCAAACCGTTCGCCAACGTTCTTCCCTGTTGATTGCGGCAATGCGGCCATTGTTGCCCACACTCTTTACTCTCTATCAGTATCAAATGCAAATCACTAATCACTAAATATCAGTGATCACGGGCACAGGTAGACGCCGGTCCAAATCGCAAAACGAATCTGACTCACATCTGACTCTCGGCTTTGGTAACGGACTCGACACTCCACACGGAAGTCGGCACAGGTTGGTCATGATAACGCTACATATTGAATCATCGGAGTCGACTCTTACATATTTTGGGAGTCGACTCAGATCATCTAAGCCAAGAGTCGACTCTCTGATTCGAAACATACACTCACTAGCCAACACTACTTAAAACTTTGCTAAAAGGCACCTCGACACAATTCATGTGGATTTTCGATAGTCTAGTGGTGAGTGTTGTGGACGTAACGTACACCACTTCGACTGAAATATGCTTCACCTGTAACAGGTATTTCCGCTGTAAATTGAGGATTTCTTGCACGTATCTGAAGCAACCATTCGCAAAAACCTCGACGTAGTGGAAAATCCTCAGGAATAAGCGCTTGAACACATGAAATGGGTACAACTGAGCTTCTCCGCTTCTAGTAACGTCCGCCACACAACAGGATGCGAAATATTTACTTGCTGTACGATATTTCTGGTGCTACAATGCGGATCATCTTCGACAAAATCTAAAATCATCTCCACGATATTTAAGATTCTTAGTGGTCGCCCTGGACCACCGTCGTGACCTCGACGCGGTTGTACTCCACCGGTGTCCAAAACTTTTTGCACTACAGCAACAAATGTTCGCGGTGCGGAGGCACGTCGTTCAGGATATCTTGCACGGTACACTTGACAAGCTCTGTGGGCATTTTCATTTGCTTCGCCATAAATTATGAGCATATCATAATATTCGCGATTGCTAAATGCGCCATTTTCAAAAGAAAACTTGGAAATACGGCTATTAAAATGTACTCTCGAAAAACAGCACAGCAATCACACAACAATGTATTAACAACTGACTTTCGAATACAGTCCGGCTTCATAAGAAACCTACAAACTCGTAAAAAGTGCTACAGAATATTTTATAAGTACTCGCCGCGATAAAATACATGTATTTCAGCAGTTCCAAAACAGTTTTAAACACATTTTTAATTAGCTCATTTCTCTATGACCTTAAACTTCCGATACAACTTTGTGACATCAGTTAACTCAGTGTTTGCTCCTTTTTCACCTCTTTAAATTTTTGGCATAAGTTCATTAACACTGTATAGACCATCTGAAGTTCGCAACTTAAAACTGTTTAACTCCAGTAGATTTTTAACTCTATTTTTCGGTGCGTCTATTAGACGTATTCGAGGGAGCTTGACAATTCTTGTAGTATTGTAGTTGTCTTATTTCTACCTATTAAGTATTTTAGCAATGGCCTAAACTATACCAAGAGATGGATTTGGTCCAATAAATATCTAAAACAGAGCCACCCTGTTATTTTTTAATCGAGCCAGGGATTTACGACAGTTCCTAACCGTTCTTAAGTTACACTGGTAACATCCAAGAACATTCGGAGCTGGTCGATTGTCGATAAATATTTATCGACTTGCATGTATGTTGCATATGTTCATCCTGGTTACATTAAATCGATGGTATAGATTTCTGCTTCATAGATAGTTAGAAGCGTGGTCCTCAGATTGCAACTAGATATACTACGGATTCAATCCCCTCTGGAGATTTGTAGCCGTCTACATACTTAAAGCTATCGACCTTCAAAAGGTCGTTTCTAATCCCTTGCAATTTGTCCTTCCCAGAAAGGAAAAAGCAGCGTTTAATTAACTCGTGTAGGTGATCGACAGAATGATGCGGTTTCCCGTGTCTGCTTTCGGCATCTCTGATAGGAGAATTTCCAAAATTTGACATAGAGTCTAGTGACATTCAATACACATGGGTGTTTTGGTGACCTATTTGGACTTTATTATTGCTTTGCAAGACATGTAGTTCTTCGACGAATATTTTTATAAATCATATAGAATCTTTTTGGCTACTACATTATTTGTGGCACTAGTGCCTATTTAAGTAGGTATTTGAGTAATATTTTTATTGTTTTGAGTTTGATAGCTTTTGTCTCTATTTTTGTAATATTAATAATGAAATTACTTTCGACTAAAATTCGTTAAAGCACCAATCACAGACCACTCCTATTTTTTTTTACATAAATAACCTGCCTAGCAGGAATGAAAGTGGCTCCGCTGCAAACAGATGACCTTAAACTTTTCAGTAAAGTTGACTTCATCCGTGATCCAATACAAGCACCTAATTGCATGAGAATGTTTCTAAATATAAAATAATGAGCTACCCTCCACCAGCGGTAACAGGTGACGTTAGCAGGAATATACACATAGACGACAATACACGTACATCTATCAAATTCGCTTTAAACATTACAACATTACAAATACAGTGAAATATTTTTTTTGTGTTAAATGGTAATCAAGTTGTTCCGTTTTTTATTTTAACTTTCTGAAAGACAAACATAGATTTAACACAATGTAGTAAATAATAAATCACTTCAGATTTAACAATCCTAAAACAATCCTCCAGAGCAGTTAGCCTTGAAATGTATTCTTTTATATGAACGTTAAATCAAACTTAATGTCTTTGCACTCGTGGTGGACAATTCATTTTCAAAGATAATTAAAGTGTCCCATTTACGGCGATGTAGGCCAGGGCAGTAAAGCTAACTTGATCACGATATAAAACATATAATCCAGGCGCCAGTGTCAACAAACTGGTATATGTACTTCAGAATTAGTTTGGGACTTGAAATTTTAGTAAATTTGTAGGGAGTTACATTGGTTGCAATGCTCTTATTGGAAATCGTTTTGAGTGACCAAGTCAAGGCTTTGGTTCAGAAAGAGATATTGATTTAACTGATGAAGAGAAATAGGTGTTGTTTAATATATTCTTTTAAACTAACTACAGTGGCAGAAAATGATAAGAAAATTCATTCCATATGTACACAATTTTAGTGAATTCAAACTTTTTTATCACAATCAATTCATGATTGTACCATTTTGATTGATCGAATGTTTAAGAGATCACAATTTTATTCGATGAGGTATGTAGATAGTGCAAAAATTTCATGTAACCTGTATAAATAGAAATATTTATAAACATTTTTTCGCTGTTCCTTAATATTACAAACAGCACTGTTCAATTTTTAGAGTAGTTTAAAAATTTATTTTTTCAAATAATTAATAAGCAATTATTCTAGTAGTTATCACATTTCTAATTACAAGGAAATAGTTATTAAATATTTATAGTATTAATTACAGTAAACCACATATAAATATACTATTAATGTTACATAGCAAAATTATGAAAGAAGTACTTATAAACTTATTGTAAGATTATGAAACTAATTTATGTATCAGTTAGAACTAGAGAATCAAATTACTTACAAAGATTTTCTTAAATTTTCATAAAAAATACCAATATATGAATCGGCAAGTTATAATACAACTTCCTATTTAGCACTTTTTTGAAAATTCAATATTAACGAAGTTACATAACCATTAAGTTATTGTTTTTTAATTAATATTTTGCTCTTTTTGCAATTTGTTGTCAATGATAAGCGTAATAAATTTAAAACTATCGCTTACGCAGAAAAAGTTATTTCAAAATATTAATCAAAAAAATAAATAATAATTTAAGCTCAAACAATGCTTAAATTCCAGAATTTGAATTTAGTGTTGATCTTTCTCCAAATTTTCCACCAAGAAAAATATACAATGTCTAACTTTATTTGACTTTTGGTATCGATGTGATAGTAGATCAGTATTTACTTAATAATAAGAAAAATTTCAAAAGCTGTTATGCGATTTTCATTTGTTTTTAAGTTATAGCGTAATTACAAATTTAAAAAATTTTACATAGAGTATGCAATGTTCCAAGTTCAAACGTAGGATATTTCTCAGTGTCATTTTATGTTGCAATAGTTTAACTTTTGATTACAGTTTATTCGACCAAGAACCCATTCTTAGAGATTGATGCGACTCTCCTGACTGACCCTGTATATGCATCCCATTTCTTATAGGTACTTACTCAAATAGAAATATTTTATGATATGAAATGACACTATAACGACGATAAAATTATTGTAATAGTTATATGGAATATATATGAATGACCTTCTTTTCTAGATATTTCCTGAGAAATGTGTTCTTTACGTTGATGTTACATTACATGTCTAATTTGTAGGGATTATACTAAAGTTAATGATCGGTTTGTAGATTGTAAGCTTAAGTTAACTATAGATAAAACGCAATGTATTAACATTTTTCACTAGTTATAATAATATAATTGGCTCTGCAGTTTTTCTGACTTTCTCTGAGGAAAGGGCTATCGTTTTACTCGTAGATTACTAAATATAAGATCAATTTTGATCAGAATATATATTTGCAAATCTATTTCTTTACAGTATCATCCGTGTTTTGGTGTTGTTCATCATATAATCAGAATTTATTGCACTTTGAATTTTTTGGATTAATTTAAATTGGCGATAACTTTCTTTTCGACACATTTGATATTTTTTTGGCACTAAATTGTCGAAAAAATTATTTTTCGTCTGCCACGTGTTACGGCGTTACTGACGCCAACCCGACGTCATCAGATCAGCAACGCCCAAGAAGGTGAGAGGCATCTTGTGACGCCTCAATCTCCACAATGCACCTGTCTGTTACCAGACCGGAAACCGAATCAAGCTACTAGTCCAGTCATTGAAGGTAAAATACGGCGTTACTGTATAATTTTCCCAAGCAGCACCGATTTGCACCAAAATTTGGACTTAGGTTACCCTCTGCTTTAAAGCTGACCTTGTGCCGAGGGTTGATTTTTATTTTTTAGGGGTGAAAACTACCCTATAAAATCATTATAAAGTTGTAGATTCGAGCGTGTAATAGGTTGAAATCATTTTTAAATAAGTAAATATGATAATATAATACAAACTTTTCATTATTTAAAATGTAATGTATTTATTTTATCAAACCTTAAAAAACCCTACTGATTAAAATTTGCAATCAAAAATAGGGAAAATAAGAATTTTATTTTTATATGGATTTTAATTTTTTTATTTTTATAACAAAATTTTTTTTTATTGAAAATAACATAAATAATCAAAAATCCTCTTCACTCTCGTCTTCCTTTTCTATTCTATTCCTAAAATATAGCTATAATATGTATCCATCAATACTTCAATATACGTGTTCTGATTCTGCAAAAATATGTGATTGGCTTTTTACCCATAACTAGCTTAGTTTTTATGCTATCAAGCCCTTCAAAAAACCATTTTGTAGGTTTTCTCAAGAACTATAAGATCAAATAAGTTAAATTTTCTTTCAGCCCTTATTTTGAACAAGTTGCTATTTACGAACATATGCAAACTTTAAACGGCCATATCTTACTTAATTTTTATCCTACAGAACAAAAAAAAATTAAAAAAAGCAAAACCTACAATTTTGCACTCTACAAAATTTTACATATCATTAATAGCTTTTGAGTTATTTTGAAGATAAGACAATTTTTTCCAAAAATACAAAAATTCTCTTTTCACTTCAAGTTCAACTTTTTTCAAAACTAAGCACTTTAAACCGGTCAAACTTCTAGAGCATATTACAAGTACATAAATAAAATAAATTGTAAAGTGGTAACGATTATTTTCAATTGGGGTGGTAATTAAGGGGTGATTTTCACGTTTTTCAATTTTGACGTTTGACGAATAAGAACCAACCTTCAACAAGCTATTACTCCGTTTTTATTGGATCTACAGACACCATAAGCACACCATTCTTTTTGTTTTTTTATAAGCTACATTTTTTATAAGAATGATTTTTTTGATAAAATACTTACTTTTTGAGTTATTCGCGAAAAACCGTCTGAAAAAATTGTTTTTTTTTATTAAAAAATTTACACATTTCACTCGCGAATACGTCGAAAAGTATTGACTTTAAGAAAAAACTTTATAGAACAAAAGTTGCTTAGAATTAGTCAATATATCCATTCCCGGAGTTATTGTCAATGAAACATTTTTCACCCCCGAGAAGGGGTGGCATCCACCCCCCAGGGTAAAAGCAACCCCCGGTACAAGGTCAACTTTGAAGTAGAGGGTAAGTAGAACCTAAATCTAATTTTTTATGAAAATCGGTGCTGTTTGGCAAAATTATACGGGACAATGGTCATTGATTGGACTATAGGTACCCCACAGATTACGAAGATTTCCCGACAGGTGGAAAAAAGCCGACGTCATCTTCTTCCCGAAACCAGGTAAGAATCTAACCTTTGCTTTCAGTTAGAGGCCCATCAGTCTCCTGCCGATGATAAGCAAGGTAGTAGATAGGATCATCCTAGTCAAATTGCAAGAGAGTTCGAACGAAGCACGAGTTATCCTCGACGAGCAGTTCACCTACCGCAACGGACACTCAAACGAGCAGCAGATACTCAGGTTGGCGGAACTCGTGTCCGTAAGTTTTTACAACAGAGAATCCACCAGTGCAGTCTTCCTGGACGTCGGCAAGGCCATCAGCAGGATCTAGCACGATGGGCTTTTTGTAAAGATGCTCGACCTACCCTGTCGGATCGGTCAAATTAGTGGCGTCCTTCCTCAGATGCAGAAGGCTGCATGCGAAGGTGGAAGAGGTCCTAACCATCTATCAAGGCAGGCGTCGCGTCGTGCTATTATCCCACCCTTTCAACATCTATATAGATCCGATATGCATTATCCCTTAAGATCATTCTATGGTTGACTTTATAATGTTTTATCTGAAGATACTTACATACACAGCATTGGACATTATCACCTTACCAATTACCGTACGTTTCAACTCATTGCCATGCACTTATTGTAGACATATTTTGTTATTCTGCTGTTTCTGCTATGGTAAACTTTTTTTATAATTTAAAAAAATAAACAAAAATTATCGTTTCTTTTAATGTTTACCATTTTGAGCGTTTAACTTGCTAGATTACCTAGCTAGATTTATAAAAAGTGTTACATAAAATGTATCTATCTATTAACACATATATAGAATATAAGTGCACTTACCGCGAAATAAACCATTGTATACATTGAGAACGAGGAATGTCCAGAGGGGAATGATAACCTGAAAAGAACAATAATAATCATTGTAACACTGATATTAGAAATTTATAATCGATTCTTCAGAAACTATATTTTATTATCTAATACCACGAATATGTTTTGTTTATAAACAGTTCTAAATAATTTATCATATATGTTACTGACCATTAATGGCCTAGAATTCATCACTTTCTTAAAAAATGTACGTCAAAATAATGAGTATTTAACGAATTGTAAGAACTGTGTAAATAGTGTTTATATTGCAATAGAAGTAACAGAATCTAAATTTATTATGAGATTTTCAGATATTAACAGAAAATTAAATGTGACAAAATACTTGTCCCTTATTATTATTTATTATTGTATGAAATCTTTGTTTGACTGGAAATTTAAAATATATAAATATAAAACGAATTTGGTGGACAGCTGTGACGTACTAAAATATAGCTTAATTGTGCTATCTGTCGATAAGAAGCTCAACTAAATTCTCACACAACTGTCCTCTTTTTATTTAATTATAGAAAAATAGAGAAGAGTTACTTAAATAAGAAGTTTTCTGTAATAATAACGCCCATAGTCTAATCCGTCTAGTACGTTACAAGCTGAATTAAAATTTTTAAAATAAAATGACAATTTATATTTATATAAGAAATTATTAGCGAAACTGCTTATACAATTCGCATTGTAGAAATCATTTCGGTTTGTAGAATTAATTCATTTTTTTTAATGCAAATATCCCATTTTGCATCCACTGTTTTTTGTATCTCATACGTAGTTTTGACCAAATTTTACTGTTTAAAATTAAAAAAAAACATATATCTATTGATAAATTGTATTTTGTGAAATTGAAAAATGTGTCAATTTTAGTATATTTTTAGTATTCTGGCAATATCTGGCAAATAATTCTTGAATTATCTGAAAATTTTAATTTTTGAGTTGCGTAAATTGATAATATTAACGACGACTTTGCTACATATGTATAATCATTTTTTATTTCGTTGGACTAGATAGAAGAAGAAACATGCAGGGTAACAACTTTTTAATTGACCAATATAGGTATCTTTCTTATTTTAAATTTAGATAATTCCGAATAGTTCGAAGGAAACCGATTTTATGCTATTTCTTTTTTTAGTCGTATCTTACTTGTTTTTCAAAATTTTGGGACAAAAATGTGTAGTCTGATATTATATGATGTGAGGAATCCATTTTTGATGTCATGATGTATCTCCAAAAATGTGTGCTGAGCAGTAGTTAACTTTTGTTTTTGTTATGGACGCCATATTGAATTTTTGCCTCATTAGAAGGAAAGAGAAATTCTCTTTATGACGATGGATAATCTATGGGGTTTTCTTAAATAAATAACCAAAATATTTATTATAATAATTATAATTTTCATAAAATAGTCAAGTAGCCATGTGAAACATTCTAATTTTTCTATAAATTAACTTAATTCTTCTTATTTTTAGCACATTTTAACACAGCAACCTTTATTTACATAACAATAACGAACAAAACAACATAGATAAAGCAAAACAAAATTAAATGGTAAATTTAAATTTTATCAAAAATATTCGAAGTGCATACCATTACATATTTAGTGGTGTAGTTATTTGGCCTCCGAGAAGTCCTGATTTGACCACCATGGACTTTTTCTTTCATTGTTAAGTATCAGCTATACAGGCTATATATTATATCAAGAATAATGAGGAAGAATTGAGAATAAATATTTCAAGGGTGATAAACTCCTGACATGAGTCAATCTGCCACTTAGAGCAGAAGTGTATGGTATGCACTTCGAACATTTGTGATATAATTTAAATTTACTATTTAATTTTATTTTGCCATATATACAGGGTGTCTCGCATAAGAACCGACACAGGGCAGCTACATTTAGGGGTGTCCAATATATTGTAATTTAACCAAACTTACGTATATACAAAGTTGCGGAGGAGTTATTATCCCCCTAAAATTAAATTCTGCTGTGAATTAATATTATTATTTTTCAATTCGGTTAATGAAAAAAAAAAGTTCGGTACAATTTCAGGGGTGAGTCATCCCCAATGAACACCTTGTAGTGCTTCAATTAACTTTAAATCATAGACAAAGAAGACCAGTAATAAACCTAAATCATGTACCAAATTTGGTTCATCTACGGTAAAGTGTTGCAGATATAATAATTTTTTTCGAAATTTAGGGCCCCACTTTGAGGGTTAATAACTCCTCAGGGGTGGAACTTTGTATATAGGTAAGTTTGGTTAAATTACAATATTTTGGACACCCCTAGATACACCTGCCCTGTGTTGGTTGTTATGCGGGACATCCTGTATGTTATTTTGTTCGTCGCTCTTGTTATTTTTATGTAAGTAAAGGATGTTGTGTTAAAAAATGCTAGAAATAAGAAATTAATTAAGTAATTAATTTATAGAAAAATTCTAATGTTTCACATGACTACTTGACTTTTTTGTTAAGATTATAATTATATTCAATATCTTATTTATTTACGAAAAGCCCATACATTATTCTTCGTTATAAAGAGAATTTCCTTTTCCTTCCAAAGAGGCAAAAATTCAGTATGACGTCCATAACAAAAACAAACAGTACATATTTTTAAAGATATGTCAAGTGTGTTAGCAAAAATCGATTCCTTACATCATTTGGTATCAGACTACACATTTTTGCCTTCAAATTTTGAAAAACAAGTCGAATACGACTAAAAAATGAAATAGCATAAAATCGGTTTCCTTCGAATATCTTCCGAACTATCTGGAATTTTCTAAATTTAAAAATGAAACGAAAACGAAAAACGATCGGCATAAAATTCTGCACATTTTTGCTCTTTTAACCACTTCTGTATCTCAAACAATGTTTTCGATACCAGAAATCTATATGTAGCCCATATAGTAGTTATTTCCCGAAATATCAGCAGTTAGAAGTCTTGTATGTGGGGATAAAAATCTTAGATATATCTAGAGTTCTGTTATGCAAAAGAAAGGATGTTCTGGAATAACATTATTTGATTTCATTTAATAAGACTTTTTAGAAACATTTTTTAAAAATTTATTTGAATTAGTTTTAAAATAGAAGAAAAAAACTTCCTACCTGATTTCCTTCATAATGCGCTTGTTATTCTTGTAGAGGGCGTTGGTGCAGGTGTAGTTCTCGTGGTACTGATAGTCTGGGTACGAACCGTTGCACACGTCTGGCAGGCATACCGTGAAGAAGTGCGGCCTAAGTCTACCGATGGTATACTTCATCACGTCGGTGGTAAGTTGTGAGCAGGCAGCTCCGAAGGCGAAGATACCTATCACGCAGTAGATGTTGTAGATCCAGTTGGGGATCTTCACGCCGAGGAAGATTACCTCGCGACTGTCGTTAGGCCGGTTCAGATATTCCGTAAGCGCCATCTGGAAGAAAGAGAGGAAAATGAAGAATGTGCCTTAGTAATTAAGAATTTTCAAAAGTACACTGCATTTGGAGCAGTAGTTATAAAAGCCAACAGTACATCTAATCCAAAGGACTCTGCATGATGTTTATGAAAATATGGGTCAAATTGGCTGAAATTGTGGTGAATTGTTACCACAAAATCTCCATAGTAGTTGGGTCCGAAATTCAATGCTTTCCTACTTATAGCCGATTGGCCCTTAGCAACAGTAACTTGCAGATTGCATTCATACATTGTAAAAACTTAGCCTCTCTCTCTAGCTGGACGTATTCTCGTTCATTTGGGAAAATATCTAGGAGTACGAAAAAATTACCTACAAGTTCTGTCTTTAAATCAAAACTGACTGTAATGGTTAGAGATGAAAAAAATAGGTACAATTTTTATTTTTATTTATTAATAGGTAACACTTTTCCAATACATTATAAAATAATTTTCTTGCAATTTCAAAAGAGCTAAATAGTATGCCCCATTAATTCCATTCTCATATCAAGTGTTCCCATCCCGCAATTCCATTGTTTTTTAATACCCCGTCCCTGTAGTTACTATCACATAACAAACACATAAGTAGATACTTTGGCACGTTTTAAAACTATTCAAATGCGAATTTCATTGCTGGTTGTACCTAACATAACAGTGATAATATCCACAATATTTTGCAGATAACTAAGAAGTACAATACCAAGTAGCATCGCGGGTTAACCGCAAGCCCGAATAAATATAAAATGCAACCACATAACGTAGTATCCTGTTACTACCGTTTAAAACTGTTTAGGTTTGGATTGCCAACTCCAGTGTATTCTAAAGTATGCTAACTGCGTAATGGTTAATATGTCTACAAAATTGTCTGAGTTTAAATTGTGCCTATAAAAATAATGAGAGTTGTGTAACCTTCAACAAATTTTCAGCTGGAGAATACCAGACCTAAATATTTAATCAAATTACTCTTATCAATTTTATTGAAACTATAGGTACATATTTGTACGCAATTAAAAAATATACATATTATACTATTGTACCCATCGTGCTATACATATAATATTTTTATTATTTCATTAATAAAATAATTAATAATTTACTAAATTAAATATAAAAAATGTATACAATAAAAATAACCTCAACATCATAAGAAAACTATACTTAAATAAGAGAGAAAACGATATATTCATAGTTATAACAAAACTTTAAAATTCGGATTCTATCTTTTTTCCAAAGAAATGTAATTAAGAATTAATGAAACCTTTATTTATTTATTTATTTATTTATCAAGTTACATCACCTCAGAGTACACCAATTGTGGGGTGGGGTTTACACAAAAAACCAATATTTAACAAGATAGACTCAGAAATGAAAATTTATCCAACAGTTGGAGGAAGGAATACCCATAGGCAAGTACACGTTGTCAATTTTAAAGGTTAAAAATTGTGGATAACGACGCTGAATAATTTCTATGCTATTGGAATATTTACTGTCATCTGGATTCAAATTAGCGAACCATTTTCAAACCTACATTTTACAAATGAATTGTAGAGTAGGTTAAGTAGAACGAGGAAGTGTAACATTATTTTTTATAGAATAAGACAGTATATATTACATTAAAGAATATTCAACGGCAATTTATTCAGATGACACCAGGCACTGACAGCATCTAAACTGTTTTGTAACAGTACACATTGATTTTATCATTTTCTGCAACAGAAAACAATTTCATGTCGTTAGCATGAAGTTCACATTAACATTAGCAATAATGTCATTAATAAAATACATTAAAGAGCAAGGGGCTCAAGACAGAAACTTGCGGAACACCAAATATTGCACCAAAAACAGACTTAAAGCCACGGTATTCTACATACAAACTCCTATCTTCACCTTCTAATATGCACTGCATTTATACTCGTGCATCACATTTTGTACAGCAGACAGCAAAGGTTGAATTATGTGAAACTTGGGAACATTTTGTGTCGTGTCGTGATAACACGTTTTGCAGAACTGTCTATTACATTATTTTAAATAGCGTACACATGGAAATTTACAAAAATTAGATAGTTTAACTTGTTTCCGAAATGTGAATATATTTTTTCTACTTTATATTTGTGTTTGTGTTAAGACAGACATTTTCTCCCTAGCTTACGCCGTGTATCCTATAGATCCCACATATGTCCTGCACCACAACCAAGCTGCCCTTATGCCCACTTTTCTTAATTATTAATTAAAAAAAATAAACTTATAGGTTAGATTTTTCTATTATGTAAAACATACGTAAAAATAATTCCATTAATTATTTCTGACCTTCGTCACATGACAAATGCGCAAGCCTACATGAAAATACCTGATGGCTGTCCGTAGGTGCTAGTGTTTTTTGCGTATACGTAAAATGAGAACGAAGATATGGGGAGATACGGAGATAGGGTGAGAACTCCCGAATACATAAAATAGATTATAAAAACTATTACATATTTCTTCTTCTTCATATCCCTGAAGCCAGCAATACACAGCCGCGAAATGGCACCCAACGTGGGGCTATGTCGTCATATAAAATTGAAACCACAGCTAGCATACCGCGACATAAACGTATCATTCTCTTCGTATAAAACTATAAAAGTAGGACAGAGGTAGCCACCTGAGCACCCAGAGTAAATTTTCATAAACCCATATTATTCTTATCTATCGTTAGAAGCCGATAACATAATGACGACACGTGCTTCCAATATCTGATAGTCCCAGACAGCCGTCAACTGTTGAGGCGTCACTCAGTGTTTTTTAAAATTAAATAAATCCCACTAACAGCCAGTTCCAAAACAATTTATTATAGATGCTATTGTCTGTACTGTAACTATTTACTTGTGGCATTTTATATTAGGCATTGTTCACGATCACACTTCATTATAATGTTTAATACATAAAACAGAGGAGTTTTCGAAACGTTATCAGCTTGTCTTGTTCAAGTATAACCATGAACAATAATGTACTTTTTTAATTTTAGATGCTTGTGGTTAGAAAAAACTAAATTTAATTTAATTGAAAATATCATTTTCTTTTCAATGTGGCAGAAATGCTCAATTAAATAAGTAAAAAATTATCATTAGAATAAAATTAAAAAAGTTATTCATGATAATTTCAAGATTAACTTTAATTTGTGTTCATGATAGATGATGAATTCTTAGTATTAATAGGTTCCAAAATTTAATTTAGACTTAATTATTTTAATACTGTATGCAACTTTGTTTGAGTTCTAGTTCAACTACAAAATGATACCTGCTTCCTTTAGCTTATGTTAGACTCACTTGCATCGTAGAAGGGATACGATGACATCAATTATCGGTTTAAGTTTTTCGTCTTGCTCAAATTTAATAAACTGAACAATTACACATTTAAAATTGACAAGAAACTGACTCAACTCTTACCTACGCTTATTTTATCATATGACCAAATACTCTATGGATTCATTGGAAAGCGCAAACATTGCTTCTTAGCAACTAACATTTCCTCTCCTTCACTTCACTTCAATTTCAAAGAGAAATTCATTATTTCCTTAATTATACTAACATGGTCGCAATTGTGCAAAACCTATACGGTATAACATAACCCAAGCATTTATGCGTATACAATACATTTAATTATCAGTCCCTACAACACATAAGAACAGTCTTTGTTACCATGCATCAGATAGCAATTATAAAAAATGTTCGACATTAAAAAAGTGGTTTTTGATTTCTATTGAGCCCACCATGAGCCCACAGATTCCATATTTGCAACAGACAAAAACAGTTTTCTAACTCTTTTAAACCAATTTTTTCAGAAATCTCATTTTCAAAATTATGAATTTATCTCTTTCTGATACCAAGGTCTTTATACAGAGTGGCCAAATGAAAACGAAACAGAGCTATTTTCAGGAAATGCGTCAAGATTGTAGAAAAACGCTCTGACCCGTCGATTTTAGATTAAAGGGACTAAACAATTGGTAACGGTAAAAATGTCAGTCATTCGAGTTAAGTACGCCAATGGTATAAATTTAGTATTTCTTGCGTTACATTGTTTTTTGGCGATTTGTTATCACCTTCGTAAAAATTGTTTATACATAAGTTTCAACTTTAAAATCAAAATTCTTACTAAGTATTGGGCGGAATTATAAAATTTAAAGTCTGTTGTAAAGAGAATTGTAAGAGCTTTCAAAAGAAATATTACTCAACCCCCAATGCCATTTAAATATTTTGGGGTGATGCTTACCCTTGCTTGGGGGTGAAAGTGGCGGAGTCAAAAATACCAGCAAAGAATGTCCTTCTTTAATATAAAATCGACGGGTCTGAGCGTTTTTCTACAATCTTGTCGCAATTCCTGAAAATGGCTCTGTTTCGTTTTCATTTGGCCACCCTGTATAATAATGCTATTATACATATTTGCTTGTCTTAAATAAAGCTTTCAGTATATTTTTGTACTTGCTGGTCCTCAAAATTTCAATTTATCTGTCCACCACGGTATAGCATAGACCCCGAGCGACATCGGAAATTTCGCGTGGTGTGGGGGGAACTTTTAGTTTCAGAGAAAAGCTGATCATAAAAGTTAAATTTTTTTAAAATGTAATACAATGAGCTCAGGAATTCTAAAATTAATCTGCCGATCTGTTTTATTTAATTTGATTACAAAATTAAATGCTGCCAAAGGATGCCTCTATGAAATATAAAACAAATTACTTAACTTGGAAGATACCTACGTAAAAATTTTGTAACGACGTAACCTTCATTGTTCTAAATTCCCAGCAATGTCGCAATTAGTAATATAATTACGTACTTGAAAATAGCAGGAATTTCTAATAATAAACTAATATCAAGTAATCCATGGGAAATAATATTACGAACATACTGACGTGGCGTTGGTGGTTAGAACGGTTAGATACCTAGTCTCTTAATAATGCAATAGTGACGCAAGGAATAAGCGTTTACGGGTCGATTTTCGGTTTCGTCCCACTCTAAGTATACCCAGGTATTACGGAAGTGCCTTGCTCACCTAATAATAAAAAAATTGTAATTATGATGTAGAAAAGAGCTGGCGGAAATTAGACAAACAATAAACGAGTTGAATACTTGGACTTTGAATGACTTAATGAAAAGGTAATAAATAATTTAAGTATATTTTATTTAAAAAATTGATTAACCTTAAAGTCTATAATTAAATATGGATATTTTTTCTGTTCATAAATAATAACTAATACAGAATTATATATTATTAGATTAGTTATTTTTAAAAAGTATAGATATTTGATGTTATTTTAATTAACGAACAAAAAATTGTGTTTTTATACAAAAAAAATATACATAAAAAATATGCCAATCAATAAAAATTAATGAGTCTAAAAAAGTTGTCGAATTTTTTTATTTATTTGTCAAAATATTAATAGCTTATGAAAACTGGCATTTCTATGTAGAAATGAACAATTTGAAAATTTATTGCAAAATAAGTACATACAGTATGGCCAACTAAGGACCTCTGAAATTTCAGTTTAAATTTAAATTTAAACTGAAATTAGAATGAAACCGTTTGGATGTATTTGCAGTCAATTACCTACGATGGTTCAGTTAGCAATTCATGGCTTGCTATGATTTTTAAAAACAATTTTTGGGAAAAATTTCATGAAATATTAGCCAATTACTTACAAATTTTAAGAATATTAGGTCCTGCCTCAAATTATGAAAATAATATATATATATATACAGGCTGTCTACTATAAGAGGGCCACTCCTATGTATCTCGCTTAATATACGACGCACGTCAAAAATCTTTATATGTTTTTTGTTACATTTTTTGAGGCCTTTATGCCTGTAGAAACAAATTTGAGATCCATGGCCAACTTTGTGAGTAATCATAAAAAAACCGGAAAAGTACCGAAAGTTTAGGGTCGTTTAACTTTTTTATTTTAAGAGATAGAGAAAACTTATTTTAATAAAATTTCATGGCAAAATTGATATCTTTCACCTGGTATAAACAGATTTTAGAACTATCGTATGTAAATTGCTGCGCCCTCTACACGGACAAAAAAAAA
>NW_019416439.1:92762-175573 GCF_000390285.2 Anoplophora glabripennis
TATATATACTAACTAATATTTACAATCGTCAGTATTTCGCTAAATTTCATTATCAGCCATTTTCAGAGCCTCCTAGATTTTTAAACTGAAACAAAAATTCAAATCAATAAAACTTCTGTAGGGCTGTATAAAAAAATATTCTACATTATAAATCATACCGGTTCTAAGTAAGGCTAATTAAGGCTAAATGGGCAATACTAAAACAAACATTCAAATCAATAAAACTTTTGTAAAGTCTGTACAAAAAAATATTCTACATTATAAATTATACCGGTTCTAAGTAAGGCTGGTTAAGGCTAAATGGACAGATTTCTAATAAAAACGACCTTTAAAAGGGTTTACCCAAAAATTACTTTTAAAAATATTGTATCTTGCTATGAATTACCAAGTAAATCATCAGGTTTAAAAAGTTCACTACATAAAAAATAATACTAATACAATGACATAATTGTTCACTTTATTTTAAGTTGATGATCCGCTGATATGAGTTTGATATATAAACTATATTCGAAAAATGCTTCGTTAAGGAAATACAGGGTGTTCAAGATTGGTTTAAAAAAATCAAATTTATTAATTATTGACAAACGGCTAAAGATATTTCAATTAAATTTTGTAGACGTTAACTACCATTGAAAGAGCATGTTTTGCAATGTAAAACATTATTCTTAGTTTTGCCAGTGGCGTCTGTACTAGCACGTTACTGGATATTTCTAAAGAAAAAATTGGTACGCCACTACTTTCGCATAAAATAAAAATCAGTTTTGGATTATTCATTCAATTTGGAAGAAAAAAGCTATCTTTCGATTTTTTTGTACGACTCAGCATTTTCGAGTAAATAAATAAAAAACTCTTTTACATACAATGTAAATTTAATTTCATTTTTTATGTTAATGAAACTGTAACAGGAAAAACAACAGATTTAATTAATGCTGGACAAAAACAACAACAACAAAATAAAATAAAAACGTAAGTTACAGAAATTGCTCGAAATGTAGTCCACCCACCTCAATACATTTTCGACATCGTGTAAGTAATGAATTTATTGCAGCAGCTACTTGATTTGGATTTCGCCGCATATCATTGCAGGTTTGTTGAATCCTTAAAACTAAATCATCTTTTGTTAACACTCTTTTACATTTCCCCAAACGTAAAAGTCCAGTGGATTAAGATCCGGTGACCTGGGTGGCCAGGCAACTGGTCCAATACCATTAACCACGTCATGATTCATGTCATTACTCCCTAACCGGGTAATCCAACGTTGCGGATAATTCGTATTTAGCCATTCTCTTACAGCTATTCCAAAATGCGGGGGGCGCTCCATCCAGTTGTATCCAACTTTCATGCCTTAAGTTAACGGGTATATCCTCGACGTAATCCTGCAGGATATTAGTAAGACATTCAAAAAATAGTTCTGAGTTTAACCTTGGGAGTAGAAAATGTGGACCACAAACATTATTATCAAAAACTCCCAACCAAACATTTACGGAAAATTCATTTTAAAATGATCGTGGCGGAATTTCTCGAGGATTTTCGTGTGCCCAAACATGGATATTGTGGTAATCCGTTATTCCACGTCTACTGAATGAAGATTCATCCGTCCACAGAATTTTGTGCAAAAAGGCAGGATTTTCTTCCGTCGTGTTTAAAAGCCACTGGCAAATCCTCATTCGCTTTTCAGCATCCCCAGGGTGTAAATCCTGAACGAGCTGTAGATGATATGCATGCCTGTGGTCATCACGTAATGTTCGTAATATTTGAGACTTGAATATTTGTAGTCGCTGAGCTGCCCTGCGAGAGCTGAGCCTCGGATTGTCATCAAAAGTAGGAAGTATACGATTCCGATTGTTATTGCGACGGTTTCTGTTATGTTCATTGTTAACACGCAGGCCAAAGTTACGAAACTTTTGATGTGTTCCAATGAAGACACGAGCATCTGGAATTCTTCTATTTGGATAACGACTTCGATATTCACGAACTGCCGCTTCCACATTTTCATCACAAAATCCGTAACAAAAATGAATATCTGCGTATTCTTCGTTACTAAAAAGCATTTGTCAGGATAACACTAATAATAACTATAACAATAACAATAATTACAAATCAAATTACTAGAGAGCTAACTAAATGGGACACAGTTGCTAATTAATTTGACAGATAAATTTGTTATTTTGTGGTACTTATTCAATTGTTTTTCAAAGATCACTTTGAAAATGCTGTCGTACAGAAAAATCAAAAGAGAGCTTTTTTTTCTTCCAAATTGAATAAAGAATCCAAAACTGATTTTTATTTTATGCGAAAGCAGTGGCGTACCAATTTTTTCTTTAGAAATATCCACTAACGGACGCCACTGGCAAAACTAAAAATAATATTTTACCTTGCAAAACATGCTCTTTCAATGGTAGTTAACGTCTACAAAATTTAATTGAAATATCTTTAGCCGTTTGTCAATAATTAATAAATTTGATTTTTTAAACCAATCTTGAACACCATGTATTTCCTTAACGAAGGATTTTTCGAATATAGTTTATATATCAAACTCATATTATTTTTTGAATCTCTATCGGTCCCTGAAGTTTCCGCATCGGAAACTGAACCACCCTGTATATTATACAGTTATCATTATCACTTTTTTCCGACACCAACGATTAAAAATACCCACATAGAATACATTATATGTTTTAATCATGTATAAAAACTTCTTAAAGTCACTTCTTAGGTATGTATTTTTACTATAGGTAGATTACATATAATTCTCTGAAGTTCATTGAGATTGTTTATTTTTCTTGGTTCTGGCTAAGTAAGTAGCTTTCATTCTCGTAATTGTATATTTTGTCTACGGAGGCCGCACAGACAGCAATAAACAATTAAATCGCATCGTCATTTCTGTTTTGTTATTCATCTGTCACCTTCTGCAATTGTCACCCACCTGGCACTTACTCATTTTTATGCTTTTTGTTTTGAAAAAGTCTAAAGTGGTGACTAATCCTTTTCCATTTATTCTTTTTAATTAAAAATATCCTGTATAAACACTTATTTCAAATAATTATTAGAAATATAACTGCATACAAAGATGGATAAAAACTTTATTTTGTAAAGAAAAACTGAAATTTGAAATTCAAAATTTATAAATTCTTAATACCTATATTATCTAAAAACATTTCCGTACACTACACATGGTTTTTGTCAAATATTAATTTTCGATCGATTCGTGAAAAAAAAGAGTATTGGATAAAACGATTTTTTAATTTTCTAACATTTATAAGGACATGATAAACAATTCCCGATTAACGAATCGAAAATTCGACATTTCATTGAAATGTTATGTTTTCAAAGAAACCATGTTGTAGAATTTGATTTTTGAAAATCTAAGATAAAAGCGTAAGATCTAACAACACACTATTTATCATCGTCAATGAATTGTAAACGGAAACCAGTTTTATGGAAGGAAATCAAAAGTGTCGTCATCTGCTAACAGCGTAAACAGACGTGATGCTCTTTATTAATTTAATTACTAATTAATTATTCCTTGTTTTTAAAGTATATTGATAGTAAAATATCTTTACGGTATTGATCAGTGACTATCATGAATTAATTTGTTAACAAATACATATAATATTTGTGCATTTGCAAAAGCGATTAACTTTTATTAAAGATATACAGAGTACTTGATTAATAATGAGATATAACAATCTGTTTAACCGAAATATTCCTGAATTTGATAAATGCAATCCTTTTACAGACTGTTACGCTCATAATGAGACTAAGCATGACTTAATTTTATTACCAAACAAAATTGGTAGAACTAGGACCTTCTACTTCGAACCTTATTAGTAAACTAAATATAACCTAACCTCCTAAACATTTTAACTTGTCTTGTTGTTAATATGGATTAAACATAAGAAAATTGTAACTTTAAACTTTTATTTCCAAATATATAAAAAATATATTAGGTCATATTACAATTCCTTACATCGTAGAAGAGTTAGTTTACAGATGTTTCACATAAAATATCACACAATATTGTCAATAAAATTTGTATAAGCCTTCATGAAACCGAAAATTACTTCATGTTTTCTTTATGTACAGAGTGGCCAAATGAAAACGAAACAGAGCAATTCTCAGGAACTGCGTCAAGATTGTAGAAAAACGCTCAGAGCCGTCGATTTTAGATTAAAGGGGGACATTCTTTGCTGGTATTTTTGACTCCGCCACTTTCACCCCCAAGCAAGGGTAAGCATCACCCCAAAATATTTAAATGGCATTGGGGGTTGAGTAATATTTCTTTTGAAAGCTCTTACAATTCTCTTTACAACAGACTTTAAATTTTATAATTCCGCCCAATACTTATTAAGAATTTTGATTTTAAAGTTGAAACTTATGTACAAACAATTAGTAACGGTAAAAATGTCAGTCATTCGAGTTAAGTACGCCAATGGTATAAATTTAGTATTTCTTGCGTTACATTGGTTTTTGGCGATTTGTTATCACTTTCGTAAAAAAAACACAATTGTAAAAAACAGAAATGAATGCTATATACACACAATGAACGTAAAATTAGTGGATTCCAAATTATTTTCTAGTATTATTTGGAAGCGTTGGTTGGTAGTTTATTTAATTGTGTTTTTGAAAATTAAACACTATGGTTTATTCCATTGCGGAAAGGGTAGATATCATTTCGCTTTACTTTATGAACAATAAATGTGCGAATAGAACAGCTCAGCTATTTAATGAACAACATCAAGATCGACATGTCAGGAGGAAGTATGTTCTAGAGTTAGTAAAAAAATTTCAAGAGACAGGGAACGTAGCCAATAAAAAACGAGAAATTGAAAAACCTATAGTTAATGAAGCTAGTGAAGTTGCAGTTTTGGGACAAGTTCATCTTGATCCTACATTAAGTACGAGGCAGCTGGCATCTGTGTCTGGGATCAATCGAACTAGCATACAAACCATTTTGAAGAAGAATAAATTCCATCCATACAAAATACATTTAGTCCAGGAACTTCATGAGGATGATTATGACCGCCGTTTGCAATTTTGCGAAATAATGAGTGAGCGAGCAGGGAACGATCCACAGTTCCTTTTTAACATCTGTTTTTCTGATGAATGCAGTTTTTTCTTGAACGGGACGGTAAATCGTCACAATTGCCGCTATTGGTCCGATTCAAACCCAAGAGTTTTTCACGAGGTGCATACACAGGAACCGGAAAAATAAAATGTATGGGGCTTAAACTTTCGGTGACCGGCTGGTGGGTCCTTTTTTTCTACCTGGTAATTTGACTGGCCAAATGTATTTGCAATTACTGGAAGACGTTATTGACCCTGCCTTGACTGATATTATTGAAAATGTTCCAGAGTATGATGAAGATCATTTGACTTTTCAACAGGACGGTGCTCTTCCGCATTATGCGTTAATTGTCCGTTAGTATTTGGACCAACGTTTTTTACGGAATTGGATTGGGAGAAGAGGCAGCATTGGGTGGCCTCCACAATCACCGGATTTATAGCCCCTTGATTTCTTTTTGTGGGGATATCTAAAAAGTAAAATCTATAAAACACAGCCAGCGTCGCTGGAAGATTTGCGTCAAAGAATCTTGGCGCAGTTCTTGAAAATGGCTCTGTCTCGTTTTCATTTAGCCACCCTGTATGTAAATAATAGGTTTACCCGTAAGAAAAAAACTTTATGTTTACCTAGATATCAACGATGTTACTGATTTTTTTAATTAAAAGAGGTTAGTTATACAGGGTGCCCGTTCATGTTTCAAAAAAACTTGTGTGCAAGTTCCTCATGGAAAAATAATAGGGGTAGTTCATGTAAAGTTTTTTTCTTAGACGTCCTGTTTTCGAGATACAATGTGTTGAAATTGTTACTTTCCAAATGGTTTTCCTTAATTATCTTTAAATTGGTTAAAGATAAAAATTTATGTATGTACTTCCTTCAAAAAATCTTTGTAGACGTTGTAGCACCCGCAGATGTTTGATTTATCTTCTTAAAACTGGAACGGTCCCTGTTTTGAATCATGGAAAATTTTTCCAGCAGTACCGCACATGTTTATCTATTGTTAGTACAGAGCCTTAATAAATTATTACAAGTCACGTGACCGACGAGCTTAAGTAACCAACACTGCACGGCTGGTAATAAAAATACCTAATCTTAACGTCTTCAGTATTAATGATTCGTGTACAATGAACGATCATTACGTCTACGCTCGAGATAATACGATTACTCGGATTGGTTTAATAAAATCTCGAGAAAAATTGCGCTAGTCAACAGTCGGTGAATCAGAATATTGTGTTTTAATATAACAATTATCTATTAATGTTACCAAAGTTTAATTGAACGTGAAATAAATTTACTTTTCCAAAGACTCTGTATTTAATTACTATTATTCTTAAGTATATAGCACGTTATATTTCAAAAAGAACTAACGAATAACTACACTAACAATATATGTCAGGTTAATTCTTTCGCAAGTCATTCCGTAGTTGCCCCAGGTCAAAAGCACGTAGTAAATCACTGGAAGTAATGATTAAAATGTTCGCGCAACTAAATGTTTACACTAGTTTAACGTATGGTTATTCTAGAGACGTAACACAGTCTTAATGTTGTCAGCAGTACATTATGCATCGTATTGTTTGCATTCCTCATTGGTTTACGTTACGTAACAAATCGCACGTGGGCATAAATTTATTTCTACAAGCAGCAGCAATGGATTTGTCAAACTGAACGCTAAATCGCAGTCGAACTGTGAAATTTGTCGTTTTACGAAGGTTTCGTTCATTGAATTGTTCGTTGGCCGTGTTCGGAACATATCGATATTACGCCTTTTAGTTTTTACTGTCAACGCTGTAGTACACAGTATGTAAAAAGATAACTGACATTACCTACTTAAAATAAGATTATTAAACTAACCGGAACAAAAAAAAATGCTGTTTATTTCACAAATCAACGAACAATTGTGAAAATACTATTTTAATGTCTACCAAATGTTCATCGACTTTGGACGAGTTTAATATAAAAAAAACTTATATATTTTATACATTTTTTATACAATTTTTAATATCTTATCAAAACTACAGCGGCTAAAAGAAATGGCTTTAAGGCTGGTATTTTACAGACAAGAAATCGCTCTTTTAATAAGACAATTAGAGAAGAAAATCCAAATAAATTATAAAAATGTTGGAATACAAGGATTCCTCTTTTCGCAGTGAAAGATCATGGAAACATGGGCACCCATGTATATATCGGAATGTACTTTCCTCGTTTGTCAAGGATTTTGTAAAAATACTCAATAATAATTCATTCATGAGTTACTAGTTTCATAAAAGCATTGTGCGGGGTACGATTATGTTTATATCATAACGCGATTTTCTGTATATTCAAGCGTGTAAAATTCAGGAAATGTGTTGATAAACGTAAGAAGTAAAAATACGCTTTTCTCCTTATTCTGAATATTGTCAGCTCTAAACTGTCTTATACACCGGAGAAAACTTGTATAACTGGTAGAGTGAAGAGATATTGTTTCGAACTTGCTTAGATTTTTTAAAACCCTCGTCAAAAGACTGCTATAAATTCTCTAAAAACGCTTAAGCAACATATGCAAAGACAAATGAACAATGATTAGAAGTCTCACGTTAATATAAGTCTGAAATAAGGAGCAGTTTAATTTCAGTTCTCTTAAGCTAATATTAAAATAGAAAAACCAATATATTTGACATTAGTCCTAATCCCAATAAATTAATCATATTATCATTAAATGCGCCGGTAATCTTTTCGTAATGAAAAATGCGTGGCTATCCATGTAAAAGCTTTTTCCAGAATTAGAAAAATCACTTAAATGAATAGAGCTATCAATCCGTAAACATAATCCAAGTTCATAAATCAAGGTGACGAAACAGGCTTGGATAAAATGTAACCCAATGTACAACGTCGTCACTCCTGAAGACTGCATCTCTATAATTTTTCACTGTGTCTTTGTATGTAGGTATTTTCAAAACCTGAACTGTTTAATTTGACAAAAAGAATATTATTTTTAAGGTGATTTTTTTTTCTTTAACAGGCTGTATATAAATTTATAGACCATAAAAAAAACGAACTTTAATTTGATGTAAGAGGCAATAGATTTTGTTGCCCTACAAGATGTTCAAAAGTATGATACTGTTATAGGCAGAAGAGATAGTTAAATTATAGCAATATACCGTCAATACTGTTAGTTTTTAATTTTTTTGAATTAATATTTATGGGTTTTCATAAAGCACCATATGAAACATCGATATCCTCCAATATAATATTGGATGCTGCTATTTACATATTTTTGTGTAACTTAATTTCAGAAATTTTCTTAAGTTATCAAAACAGAAACAAATTTTAATAAAATTAGAATTTATATTAGAATAAAAGCTACAAAAATTGGTGAAAAAATATTGTCAATCCAACAACCCTTGTAAATTTTATTTCAATGCTGTCTCGTTACTATTTTGTTATTTGTTTATATCTTACTAATTTATTACAGCTTTCGAATATAGAACATTGTATAACGTGACTACATCTCTAGAGAAAAATATTACCGAGGATGAGTTTTCTACTCCAAAACGTACTCGGAAGAAAACAATAGCAGTTAATAATTTACAAAAAATAATCTGATCATGATTGTTGAAAGATGAAATGTTGGGATACAAATTTTATTCCATATTCGAATGGAGGAACAAATAGGTATAGTACAATGATAAAAAGAAAGTATTTCTGTTTCCGTATGAAAGATATAAATTTTACTAAACATAGATACCTATTCATACATTAATGGAACCAGACAATCATAAAGAACCCAACAGTGCAAAAATATTAATAGATTTGTATTAACAAAATGAAGTTGATGATGGTTGCAAATCAAAAGCCACACTGAAAATCTTATTCCATATGTGAATGGAGGAGCAAAAAGGACGTCTTTGAAAAAAATAACACTGGTGATAATTTTTCCAGTCTGAAACATTATTAAAAATCAGAAAATAATATGAAATCCAACAGTGCAAAAATATTAATGAATTGGTACCTATCTTAAGAACGGAAATTGAAGTCCCGTTTCATCTAACAAAGTACTACAATATTCATACGTTTATAGTAAAAATAGTACGATTATTTCATTCATTCAAATTCCGGCAAAATACACCTAAAAAAAACGAGAAAATGCCAGGTGCACGTACACGTGCACGATAATGAGTTGTCCGGCCTATACGTCCATCCCACTCTCTTGCTATCTCATAATTGCATATGAAAAGAGAAGGGTAATAAAATAATAAAAACTCCAATTTGCGGCCGCCGGTTTTTTGTTCTGAAAATATTTCTATTTTCTATCTTTTACATATTATTAATTATTATGTACATATTTACAAAAAAGGAGAATGGCAAGTGGTTGTACAAATTTATAACATTTGCAGCCAACTAAAATGCGAAATATTTTATTTGTGGAGTTTACTATTTCTTATATGAAGGAAAAAACAATAACAGAGTAAGTATTACAATTTGCTAGGCATAGTTGTACTTAGTACTAAATTCAAGTAAATAATAGGTATTAAAATAAATATGTAGGTTGCATTTGATTATTTGAAAATAAAAATTCATATGCGACAATGGACTTTCCGCTTACTTAGCCGTAATATAAATATGACATATTGTTGTTGCAATGCACATATAGGCTGTTCCAATAGTGTGACAAAGTTTATAATTATTATTTTCAGTTATAGTTGTATAGGGCAAAATCTTCAGGCCAAAAACAAGATTTTCTGAATATTTAATTCGGTCTGAAAATAATGAATAATGGAAATAATAATAAAATGTGAATCCGAGCAAGTAACTTTTTTCGTATCACTACTACAGGCAGTTATACTAAACTTTATCGCACTATTGTGGCACCCTATATATGACTAGATATATCATTATGGTAAATCAAAAGCATAATAGGTAAAAATGTATAATTATCTATGTTTATAACAAATATTATCTGGTAAAATTCTTTTCTTACTTTCAGATACAGAGACAGTTAAATATAACCGGAAGAAGTCTATATGTTATTTCGTAATATACCTATAGTGGTGAAAACAACCCGCTCTATGTAGAACAAATTAAGAAAGATGAAGAATTATGGAAAAAATCAATGGCAACAAATTTGGAACAATTTTATAAAAATTGTATACTACCAGAAATAATATACAAAAATATTCCACAGGGAAAAAGATGTATGGATCCAGAATATATTATAGAAGCTCAAATTAATAAAAAGAAATAATTTTATTTTATGATTTTTTAAATTTTTTCCTGTTCTACTGTACCTATTCTATTTATTTCTTTATTACTTTCATTTATTTACATATTTATTAAACTACACTGTTCCACAGAATTTCTGTTTATATTGGAGGTATTAAAGTACCTATAAGACAACTATTTTTTCAATTGAAGTGAACTGAATTACCTATTTCTCATAAAAAAAATTTAGACTCAAATCGTCCTTTTGTACATAATTCTTTACACATTTTTTGGACAAAATAAGTATATCGTACATATTTTTTATATTTTCTCATTATTATGTATATTCACAATTAAAATTCTATTTATATTAATATGCGAATTTTTTTTATCAAGAATTACTTAATATTAATTATTAAAAATATAATATTTTCCATTTCTGTTTATACCAAAGTAAGCCGCTTTATTCACAAATCGTAATTATAACGTAACTTTCCGTTATGAACAACTTTTCTTATTAACATTTTTTTATATTATCAAAAACAAAAGCAGTTTATTCTTCAACGTTATTAATTTTGTTAAATTTCTGATCACCCTGTATATATATAAATTACAGTTTTTCATGACAAACATATTCAATTAAAAAGCAAAATATTTTTTGTCACGAATTACTTTTTCTAGTAGAATAGAAAATAAAAATGTTTTCCCTCTTATCCACTAACCGTAGATACTAATATAGGTATATTAATTATAAATTATGGTTTTAAATAAACTAAAAATTGTTTATATTTCATATTTTCTAAAATTATATAATAGTATGGACTTGCACTGTTACTTATATACTTTTATACAAAAATATATCTAAAATGATCATGACATTCTTTAAATATTTACGTATCAATTAACAGAAACCATGACTACCAATTCAGAATCAGGTTATACCAAATTAACCACATACAACAGCTGTTCGTTAAAAATAACCCGAGTCCATTCATAAATAAATTTTTACTAGTGCGACATCTATTACAAATCAAGCGAATTAAAAGTCGGAGATAATGCTATTCATGAATGAATATTTTTTAATAAATTTATTCCAATATAACTTTTTAAATAATAAAGTGTTGAACAAATTATGAAATAAAGTCTAATCAGTTATTTATTAAAAGACAACTATACATATAAAAAAATTGCATAATTCTATAATAATATGAAGAAATAATCGTTTGTTTGTAAAAGTCCAAAAAACCTTCATATTTAGAAATTAATTTCTCACGAATTATTTACCTATCCCAATTAATTTTTGCTTTACTATCTTCATTTATACTTTGCCAAATGTGATATGAAATTTTACTACTTTCTTCCATTGCTTTAAAAAGATATATTGGAATAAAAAAGGGCCGTTTCTACCATTTTTCGGTATAATTTAGGCAACCAGAGATGCATCAGTTTCCATCCTTAAAAAATGAAATTAATGGTGACAGATCAAACGTCATATTACTTATATATTTCAATGGACTAACAAAAAGAATCCTAAGAGTGTACGTTCTATTTTCGTGTAACCCAAACAGCGACAAAATCTAAATCCGAAAATTCTGCTTTTTTCAAAAATTTATATTCCCCTCAAACAACACTTATTTTAGTTTTTTTGTTATTTCCATACCCGTATTATAGATTTAAAGTATTTTTAAATAATAGTTATCAAAAGAATATAGTTGCCATCGCAAATTTTCAGAATAACATTCAGGGGTTGCAGTTAAAAATATAAAGGGGTAAAATATTTCCACCTAGGTTTCCCTAGAGACATGTGATGTCCGTTTATACGTGCTTTGATCAGTATTTTACGGTTTAGTGCTTTCCTATTTTGCCATGACTACTAATTCCCATATGGATGCGCCCCGCAAAACATAAATAGGGCATTGAAGTGAATACCATTCGGAGTGTAAATGCACAGGCGAGAGAATACACAATGGGTTCTTTCCCACCCAGATTGTTTACCTATTTCGGATGGAAACAAACGCGAATGCAAGAACGCCTGGCTCGTCTCATTCAATCTCATCGGGCATTGTTAAAGGAGCACATTGCATGCAACAGCAACATTCCGGGTAGCTTCGAACAAAGAAACTTTTTTAATACCAGATCCAATGCAGCTACATCCAATTATGGGTGATATACGTTTACAAGAGTCCATGTTTATAACAAAGAAGTTGTTTTTAGAGTCTTAAGAAGCATTATAGTACTATACAGTCAACAAATGATGTGGTTGTGAGTTGATATGATTTTTTTTTTCATAAATCAGTCCTAAATAACATGTACAAATGGAATATCAACCTCCGTCAAGCTGAAATGAAAAGTTTTGATAAATTGATAAAATGTAAAAAAAATAGAAAACAAAAAGTGTTTTTCATCAGATGCTTCCCTTTCATTATAAAGAAAATTTTCGAGCAAAATGAGCTATCAGAACACTCCGTCATTTTCGGCTTGAGGGAGGTTCATATTATATTTGTACAAGTTATTTAGAACTAATTTATGAAAAAACAAGTTAATATCAAGCTACAACAGGATACACTGATTTTTTTTCTACTACCAGGGCTGAACAAAACCCAATCGACAATGGCTGATAAAAAATAAAAAGACATTTTTTTTAATACCTTTTGCAATTGGTTAACATATTTGTAAACAATTTCATGAATTTTTACATTTAATTAGTTACGTCATTAGTCTAAATTGCGCCTATTTACGTCAAACATTTTAATGATATTTAGCATATGTCGAAGCAAATAAGATATTTTTTTACCTCCAATTTACAATTGTTTTTTTTTATTTTCCAAATATTTATAGTGTGGAAAAATACCCAAAAATAAAAAAACTACTTAAAACGTGGCAATTACAATAGAATCTTCTAATACTGACCATCCTAAGGGAATCAAAAGTTGGTCACTAAAAAGTAGTGGTCATTTAAAAGAGAGTACATTAAAGTAAAATTATAATTATCGATGTACGTTTAGCATAGTTCATTTGTCACAAAAAATTATAATTATTGCAGTTTAAATTTATAAAGAACAAAATTACTCATACACTAAATTTAACCAAATAGGTATTCCTACAATATAGAAGTATGTATAAATGAAAAATGCATACGTACATATACAGGGTGTCTCATAATTAGTGTCCAATAATTTATCACTTGATTCTATTTCCAAAAATAAGAATATTTTTTCATATAAACTTGGGTCGAGAAATGCTTCCTAAGGGAGCTACGCCCCTCTAAGTGGGGCCTCAAAAAAATATATTTTTTTTTAATATTTCCGAAATGGGTTGAAGGAAAATTATGAATTTTGATATATTGAAACCATTTTTTTGGTTGATTTTGCTGAATGGCATGATGTTCCATCTTGTTGAAATCATTGTCAGGAAATAGTTTTTGGGCACTAGGTAAAGGTACGATTTGAAGAATATTTGAAGATATTTTTGGGCATTTACAGTGCCCTCTACAAATTTTAAAATATCTAAACCCCTTGCCGACATGCAGTCCCAAACCATAATTCCCTTTGGAAACTTAACAATCCTTTTCAGGCAATCTTTATGGAACGCTTCTGTTTTATTCCGTATTATTCGTTTACGATGGTCTCCAACGCAAACATCAAATTTAGCCTCATCACTAAATATTATATTGTTCCACTCATTTTCTGTCCAGAGTAGTTTAGATCTTGCCCAATTATATCGGTTTTTCTTATCGGTTTTTCTTTTGAACTTCTGTCAACAGCGGTTTTTCTTTAGCCTAAATAAAACATTTTATGAGACTTTTGATACTGTATGAACCATTCAAGATTAAACTTACCTGTAAAACCCCAGACCACAGTTATGAATATATTTTCGGCAACATTCTCTAGATATATTTAATCCAGTTGCCGTGTTCCATTGAGCAGTTATTTTTCAAAGGGTGCTATTTAAAAGTATAAACAAAATAATTCAGTCGTTTTGATAAGCCATTTTATTATATCAGAAATATTAACTTGTCCCAATATTTAGTTGTTAGGGTTCGTATTAATGTATGTAATGAAAATGCTTAGATCCGTTTTTCTTCGAAATGGAGCATTTTGTCGAAAGAAATAAAGTGTACCTTTTTTGTAGAGGAAATGAAGGTCATTCATATGTTGGCTTCTGAATTTGAAAATTTCTACAAGCAAAAAAATTGGGGCAAATTTTACCCCCACCCCAATTGAGACACCCGATAAATTTTTTTTTTAAATTATATGATGATCTATTTCGACTTTTAACGAGCGTTCATGGTGTCAAAATTCATAATTTTCCTTCAATCCGTTTCGGAAATTGTAAAAAAAAAATGAATTTTTTGAAACCCCATTTAGGGGGGCGTAGCTCCCTTAGGAAGCATTTCTTGATCAACGTTTATATGAAAAAATATTCTTATTTTGGCAATAGAATTAAGTGGTAAATTATTGGACACTAATTATGAGACGCCTTGTATACAAATACTTAAATATGAATAAGTACGATTAAGATTATTATTATTTTTTTAAATAACCATTTATAAAAGATTGTTTCATATTTTTTAATTTATTTTGATAAAATTCAGATTCACATTTCAGTAATAAGCTAGAAATATAAGTAGCCTTGGCAAAATTGTTTACATTAACAAAACATTTTTCTAAATCTGTTAAACATTGGCAGGCTTCTAATAAGTTTGAAATATTTGACAATGAAATACTTCCAGCTTCCTCATTTTCAGTTTCAGAATCGGAAGTACTGTCACTTGTTTCTCTGATCTCTTCAATACAGTCAATGCTGATGTTCACTACTGCACTTTCTATTGCCACGTCACTATCAATCGTTGCAAATTATTTCAAATTTATAAATGGGTGTTTTATTGCAGGCAAGAGTTGTGCGAGTAGAATACTGTATTTATCTTCAAAATCATCCACATCGATATCTAAATAAATCCGGCTGTAGAAAAGCACCATTTATTGTTATTGGGAATAAATTTCGCTAGGCTAGTAGGCTACCGATATCCACATCAAAACATTGATTATGGACGAAGTTTATCTAAAACAACATCAAAACGTTCTGCTGCTATGACCAAACACTGATGCTGTTTTTCTCTTTCTTGAAGAGGACAACTAACTATTCACATATGTTAAAAGCCTCTTAAGCTTCTATAAAGCATTTTAAAATTTTGAATTATACGAAGGGTAAGAACTGTAAAGTTGTATTTGGTGGAAGAAAAATAACATTGTTCAGTGTAATTTTTGAGTGATCATTATCCAAAAATTTATTATACTAATGCGAAAACATTGCAAACAGAAAATAAATTACGCCATTTGTTGACATTATCTTAAAAATAATTTATGATGTAACATTTTAGTATAAATTTCCAGTTGTGAAAACGACTCCTGTATGACAGAAATATTTCTGCTGCCAACATCAAAACAGTAGCAAATATTTTCGCAATATCGACAACAAGTGCAATTCTTATAAAACCCAAAAATACTTTTTCTAGAAAATATGACTGCTTTTTGGCGGTCTTCGAACCCGACAGTTGCAAACAGCAATTGCGCGATTACCCGGTACTTATAAATAGCTTATCCTCGCTCGTTATTTCTCGCGTTATCGTATCAAACACCTCGGGGTTTAATAAATTGGCGTTTAGAAGTCATATTAGAGATAATCTCTAACAAGAAATTATACACATTTCACGCCTTGCATCGGCGTTTAAACCTCGATTTTATAGCTAGGCGTGAGCCAAAATAATAATTTTGCTGTGCAGCGGAGAGGAGGATTCATCTCATTAGGCAGCAGCGTAGACGGAGGCAAAATGATATACACAGACATAACTGTTTTAGAGGTAAAATTCTGCTATCCTTTTAGAATTTTCTTTGTCTGTTTAAGGTTGCAGGATGAAATAAATTTTGGTATTAAAGTACCACAAGTCTTTAAAGAAGATATAGAGATACTCTTTTGCGGTGCTCGCTTTCCATAGAGTTAACCTGAGGCAACAAGTTCTGGAAATGTAAAAATAATTAAATGAAAAATCTTTATGCTCAAGATGACAATTACACTGTTATACAGGATACTACGAAATGTTTCTATAAATACAAATACTTCGTTTCGGAGATAAAAGAATATAAAATTTAAATTTCTGACAATCAAGAAAAAGTTAATATGGTTAGAGCCTACTTTCTGTCGGGAGAATACGATGTTGTTGCAAGAATACTATATCAAGTGGATTATCGCCACCGACATGTATCGGATAAGAAAATGTTTGTAAGAATGGTTCAGCATTAAGAGATTATGGGAACTTTCCACGCCGTAAACAAACTCAAGAGAGTGAGAGTAAGAATCTAAGTCATAGAGGTGACTTCTTGCTCTATGGTAATTATAATTAAAAATAAGGAAGAAAAGGTTTATAATAATGTTTTTAACAATTTTAACATGTTGACTATTTTAATGAATTTTTTAATGACTATATATCGGGTGTCCGGTAAATAATGGATAACTTTTTAACTGTGGATGGGGGGCCCTAAGGTCGTTCAGAAAATCGACTTTTGTCTTATTACCTTCGTAGTCCCTTCGTTTTCGGTTTTTTTCGAAATATCCGCCATAGGTTACTTTGTTGGTCACACCGACCACAAGAGAACGTATTATCTTTCAGTTATTATTTCATTTTATTTAAAAATTACAGTAAATGTTCAAATTGTCTGCCGCCTTCCCTGATGCAGGCTCTGCGCCTTCTTATGAGTGCCCTTCGGAGCTTTTGTTTGTATCTTCGCTGACTAACGTAAAATTAAAGTTTAAGATTTTTTTAAATAAGAACTACTATCGCTAGTTAAAAATTCTGATAATCATCTGATAATAACACAATTCAACAATATTACGCAAAAAAATAAAAAAATTGTCTTGACCCTATAATGACCACGTGGTCAGTGATCAGTGGTCAAGGCATGGTCACCATTAAATAGCCAGGGAAAAATCTTAACTTTTCCTATATTTGGTTTTTCCGGAAAATGCATATCTCGCGAGATTTTTAGGGGTTCCCATACTTTTATGCCACCCTGTAATATCTCTGAACGTAGAATTTCCTGCTCTTTCCGTTTCTGGATAAAACAAATGGGGTTTCCATTTGAAATTCCGAAGTTGAGCTCAAAACGATCCCTCTGGGTCAAAATCAAGGTCATTATCTTAGGCCCCCCTTAAAACCTTACAACTTTTGTTTTGAAAGTTTTCCAATTTGGAGATCATCCTGCAAAGTTATTCGGTGTGATTAAACGCAATCGGTCGCGTGATAAATTGTATCTAACATTAAAAAATAAGTCAGAATCAACGTTTACTTATACATAACTTTAATATAAGTTTTTGAGTTTTTTGTATAAATTAACACATACCTTTTATTTAACAAAAAATGTTGAGTTACAAGGATTCTTTACTGGAATTATCAAATTCAATATGTGATTTTTTGTGTGTGTTCCTTACAAATTGGAGAAACACAAGTTGCACACTTATCAATAGTGGACATCAAATGCTGTACGACACTCCAAGCATTATTTGAAAACAGATATGGGCTTTCTGCTTGCTTACCAGCATATATTTTCATGTTGTGGATATAAAATGTCCTGAAGTCAGCTAAGCTGTAGCTTAGCTAGCTAGGTTTATACCACATTTGGCAGGTTTTGGCTGGAAAAGCATCGAGCATTTCATCACCATACTCTCCAATACTAAAATTTCAAGAGCACGCCTTAACGAAGTGGTAAAACATATCGCGAGTTGGAGCTAAATTATCACATTTGGCACTTTCTTTTCCGGTACTTTTATCGTAAAATCTGAAGAATGACATCAAATCTTCGCCTGGCATTACAGCTACAAAGTATTCTGATGTCATACCATCGTACTCTACAATTCTGAAGTGCTGCCCCTTTTTGACTCCCGCCATGTACAAAAGCCTCGAAAAAGCATTAATTTCGTCAAAATCGATTGGTAGACAATCTCTAGTACGCGAATAAAATTTCCTCAGCCGTTCTTATTTCTGGTTCGTCAAAGTGACAACTACTACGCTAGGAAAAAATAATTTGCTCTCTCTAGGCAACAGCTTTTACTTCGGGTAGGTGTGTTATAAGGTTGTGAGAACGTGTTTTTCTTTTAGGCGTGTCCGGTTTATGTTTCAGTCACTGTAAGATTTTTAGTCATGAAAATAGGTTCCCCCTTTGGTCGCGGTTGAGCAAAAAGTTGAACAATAGGAACAACATCACTGTCACTCTCGTCTGATTGTTCAGTATCAGTATTATGCAAACTGTGTTTAGAGGGAACGTCACTGAGATCCTGGTCAGAAACCAAGAGTTCTTCTGTCAGTTGGAACTTCTTCAAACCATTTCCTTTTCTTTTTTTCCTCTCCTTCCTCGAGTGTTAGAATGAAACTAATATCCGGCCTTTAGGTTCAACCATTATAACCGAGCCAAATGCCGAACTGTGATGCGCTAACATAGTACCTCCTCCAAGCACTCCTGGAGGGGTACAGATTTAAAACCAATATGACAAGTTTTATGAGCAAAAAGTTAAAAATTACAAATTTTTTTAACAATGCGAACAATATTTTTTATAATCTGTGTCCATTCAGATTATTGTTTCCAGAAAACCTTGGCAACAATATACGTCTCAGTGCCACTGATCTCGAAAAAACGCGCTTCTTTTTTTCTCCGTTAATCGCAGCGCAATACGTAATTATTCATCGGATGAATTTGCATTATCCCCCGGCACGAAGCTCTCCGTACACGCAAGTCTACCACGAGAGGCAGATTCTTCTGGAGGATCCCAACAAAAAAAAAATGTAAGACGAAGAGGTGTGTTCGGTTTCTCCAGATGAAAGCGGTGCCTTATTAACCGGTCGAGAGGAGATCTGAAGATAGGACACGTTTTTAATTAAGGACACGGATAGCGGATGGCCCCGGGTGGAACTGTACGCCCCTTGCATGTCGGATTGCATTTGGTTCGAAGAGGCGTTCCTTTCGTCTCGGGCTTCGTTTTAATTCAATTTTCTTGCATATCTAGAAAACAGTGCCGCCGCAAATTGCATCATGAAGTTGATTTGCTGCGACAAATTGGAATTGAAAGATGTGTTCCATTTTTGTAGAAAGAGACTCTTTAGTCCCTGAACTCTCCTGTTTTCCACTTTTTTATTGGCCTAAAAGCTCCCTATAGTAGTCTAGAATGATAAAGGTTATTTGTGCGAGAAAAAATTTTAATTAAACCAACAATTCGAATTTGTGACGGTAAATAAAGCATCGTTTTGTAGTTGTTTCGGTGCGGTGGAATGCTGTATTTAATTGTTCAAAATTAATTTTCTAAATTAAGGCAATAGATGTCTCCACAAGTTGACTTTTCTAGCCAGACTAACAGTTTATGTTAGAAAATTCGTTAGTAAACACAATAAATTTCCTTGATATTTTAGTGCTTGCAACTTAAAACACCTTTTTCTCAAAATCATGTTTTTCGAACCTAACACACCTCTAGAGCTTATTAACGATTTACTGCCAGTTTTTGTACCAATAAGCAAGGTTTATTTTCAAACTAATTTTTTTTTAACCAATATTTCGACAAAATCTACGTATTTCATTAGATTTTTGCATGTAATTCAAAAATCTTTTCCGTTTTTTGTTCATTTTGCGTTACTGTAACTGGTAGAGGTACGCTAAGGAAGTTCGCGAAAAAAAGAGATCTAACTGCGACACCTGTCGTACTCTGTATTCGTGTCTAAAAATTGTTAAAAATTAAGTACGTACGACTTACATTAATATGTACACAGAACCAAAACCATCATTTTAAACAATTTTCATAAACACAAAAGTCAAATGACCGTTGGCTTCGCATTATCCCTTAAATGAATTAACGTTTTGCATACCGTGTTGAAATGCGGATTTTAATAAACGGAAATACGCTTCTAATATCGGTACTTAACACTTTTTAACCAATTATCTGCTTGAAAGAAAACAGTATGTTGAATTGAGAGGACTGAAATCCGTTGAAATATCGGCAACTTCTGGTGTTTCACAGGGCTCCAAACTGGGCCCTTCTTTATTCATAATTATTAATTAACGACATTGTCATTGACCTGGATCGGCATACTATTTGCTATTTGCAAATGATATGAAAATTTATTGGCAAATGGAGTCTATAAACGATTAGATTAGAGTTCAAAGTTAACTTGAAAATCCAAAATCCAACAACAAACTTCCAATAAATATTGATAAGTATCATATTGTTTCCTACCATCAAAAAAATCATGCCCTTCAATTTGACTCATCCCATATACTTTTGCGATCTTGATGTGATATTTGATCATACATTAACATTACATTTGCTGAGCATGTTAAAAAGGTAGTATCGTCGGTTTTCAAAAATGTAAGTTTTGTCATAAGAAATTCGCAAAGCTTCACTGAGCGGCACGTTTTATTTACCTCTTTTAAGGTCTTTTGTAAAGTTTAAAATCGAATATGCTAGTTAAAGGTTCCAGGATTCAGCAGCTACAAAACAGTGCATTGAGAATGTGTAGAGAATATTTTTTAAAAATGTTTTCTTATAAACTCGATTGTGGTTATCCTCCCACACCTCAAAATCTCAAAACGATCTCCTCAGATTGTTTTCACTACTTTGTTTAGTGAATTATCGTTATTATTTTTAATGAAGCAACATATAGAATTGCATTTCATCGTCCGACACAGCGTTCCTACTAATTTATTAAAATCATCTCTAATTGTTGTTATGTTTACTCAGTAGAAAAACCTACAGAATGACATTGACGTATTAACTTGTATTGAAAATATTAGAAAAAGGTTTATTTAGTTTTGTGTAATTAACGATACATGTTTTAATATTTCAATTTAATATGTGCTTTTAATTCTTTATTTACTTTGTATTGTTATTTTTTATCTTTATGACATTTTATTACCCTGTATTATTTGCCTTTAACTGTTGGTTGACGTATCAAAGAAATAAATTAATATAAAACTAAGATAGGTACTTGTAACATTTTTTATGTAATATTTCCTTTAATTTCAGTCCTCCACAAGCTTCATGCTTTCTTAAGAAAATATAGTTAATAATAAAGGGTGCAAATATAAAAAATTACTATATTTTCAGGTTTTCAATACATATTTGCGATGTTCGAATTTGTCATTTACAATTTCGTACAACATTTAACAAACATTTGTATTATCATAATAAGTGTTATTAAATGTGGAATTTTCCGCTCTACTCGAATCCGAGGTCAAAACTAAGTGTTTCATATAAAAAAACAAAGTTGACCTTGAAATGACTTTGAAAATCACGCCCAAAGTCAAAGCCAAGGTCACCATAACATGTCCCCCTCGGAGTCGAGCAACTTTTATTTGAAACATTTTTTGCTAAACCTTACCTTTGGGAGGATATTTGGGTGCAGAGACTGCAAAGGATCAGGAAAAAATAAAATTGACTTTTACATGACGTTTAGGTGGTCAACATATGATACATCATCTGAACGTAGAATTGCCCGCTCTTAATTCTTATTTAAAAAAACAAAGTTGACCCTGTCAATGACCTTCAAGGTCATAGACAATGTCACCATTTCTATTTTTCTCTAATAATTTTCGCTTGTCTAAATACCACACAAGGGCAATCTTTATATACAGGGTGTCCCGGAAATGGTGGACAATCTCTCGGATATGGATAGATAATGAGAAAATAATGTCACAAGTTCATATAAAAATTTTTCCTCCGGGCTCACCCTGTAGAGTTATTAGCTCTTGAAGTTGAGAATTAAAAATGGTTTTTTTACAGAAAAAAAAAACATTTTTAATTCTCAATTCAAGAGCTAATAACTCTACAGGGTGAGCCCGGAGGAAAAATTTTTATATGAACTTGTGACATTATTTTTTCATTATCTCCATATCCGAGAGATTGCCCACCATTTCCGGGGACACTCTGTAGAAGTAAATTTTTTATTTAGAAGAAAATGACATTATTTTAATCAACAAAATTTAAGAAAATATAAAGATTTTTCGAAAAATACATGGAATTTTTAGCAAAATTCGAATAGCGTCAATTCATAATACTATATCAGCAAATGTTATTTGTTTTGCCAAATTATTTATTTTATTATAAGAATTAGTAGGTATCTACTCACCATTAATAATTAGAAAAATTGTAATATATGATTTTTTTTATATTTTATTTCGATATGGAAATTTAAATAATTACAATTTGGCCAATAATTTCCCCTATTTTTATCTAAATAAGTTATTTTTTTTAACCGATTAAAATAACGTAATTTTCTTCTACATTAAAAATTTACTATTATATTAGGTTGTACTTATTTACTATTTAGGCAAGAACAATTTATTTTTTTCTCCTAAAATTATATTAAAGATTTTCCCACTTAGTAAGAAGAAGACAAAGTAAAAAAGTGTTATGTGCATTCCATTGAAAATAATTGCTTCATCTTAGATGGATTTGATTCTTTTTAAATTTTAGCTGCAACTTAGTTTTGTAGACTGGCTGAAAAAATTATATAACTATTTTGAAGCAATTTGTTGTGCTCTTTTCACTACGAGAAGCAACTAGATTTTCGAGAAAATAACTGTTTCGTATTGATGCTATACTGGACTTTATTTAAAAGAGAAATAATTTCAAGAACTTTTTCAGTTGGCCTGCAAAAAACTGAAGATACAGTTGATTTTAAAAAAGAAAGATGTTAGATTTCTTCTGAACAAAATTAAAACGAATTTTAATGTAGTTTTCTTACTGATATGTTGGTAAATATTAAACGCTGTGCATGTAGCACAGTCTATTTAAGCTTTACTGTGTATCTGATACTCTCCAAGACCCTTGTTGTAAAGTGATGATTGAATTTGGTTGAGTAAGAATAAAAAAACGGAAATATTAATAGCACAAACTAATTCTTAATGACAGTCAACCAACAAACATGCGACACAGGTGGTACAGATAGAAGGCGTAAAATTAGTAGCAGTTAGTTGTAGATTTACTTGTCATCGGTGTGACATCCACTGGCAGCTCGTTTTAAATAAAGACCGATTTCAATTAAAATAAAACGAATCCGTGAAAATGAGAAATTCCTTGACATTTCTAAATCTATGAAATTCCGTGATAATTCCAGGTTCTCCAACAACTACAGGACATAATGTGTTTTCTTTGTTCTTCAACAAAAACGCTATCTAGAGAACAACTATAATAATAATAATATCTCTACTCCTCATTCTAATTACTAGAATTAGCCCAGAAGTCGGAGACTTGTGCGGGAGAGGAGGCGGCATATTATTATTACGCAGGCCGCATTTGCGCCCAGGAACGGCTTATGTTGGTAGGCCCTAACCACCATTCAGTGCAGGAATGAGGGAAACCTGGAAAACCTCATTAATTAGGGGGGTGGTCAAATGCCAACCGGTGTCAATCTCTCACATTGACCCAAGCCAACATTCTTCCACCCTACCATACCTGCACAGAGGGCGCCAATCCTCCGTACAAGTATAGATACGGTCTACCGGCCGCGGGATTCGAAACCCGGGCAGTTCGACACATCGATTTAAGTACTGACGCCTTAAACCGTGCCGCTATCGACCGACCATTACCATGATAGTTTCTACTAAAAGCTTATATAATACATACGTTATTTTTTATTTGAATAAAAAAAAACAATATTGTAATACTCACTTTGAAAAGTTAACTGGATATCCAAAATCCTCATAAAAATTATAAAAATTTTTGTGCGGAGACGCTCTTTAATTATTAACCAATGTTTGTAAGTAAATGTTTTTTATAACGTTCCTTCAATTAAAATGACTTTTTTAAAAGATCCCCTTATTTGCTCATGGAAAGTAAAATCTTGGAAAATAACTTAATAATGTCTGAATTGTCGATAATAAACCCCATTTATAGGGTATTAGTGTACACTGGTAAAAATTGTGGAAATATCACATAGGCATTTTACATATCTGTAATGGCTTAGAATAGTATTTTCTCTTTGCGATGTATTCTTACTTTTTACTCTTTACTTATATTTGATGTAAATATACGATGAAAAATTTACATGACCTAATTTTACTCAACCAATCAGATTAATCACCCGGTGTGGTGTTACCGCACGTGTGTATATAACTGAGCTAGTTGTTCAGAAGGCATGTTTAGATTCATTTGTGACGTAATAATATATCAGTGTTTTAACTACCTGACATAAGTAAATAATATGACTTTGTGTAAATTAAATAAATATCTATATCCTTATATATTCACTCAAAGTTATTGAAGAGCATGAGAAACATCAATAACAAATCATATGAACTTTATCTAGCCTTTACACACAGACATTCAGATTGTAGGTTACAACAATTTAAAACCTATTTTACTTATCGTTTTACTTACATTATATTTTGTTTTCAGTTTAATGTGTCAAAGGATTGTTCTTGAAATAGTTCAATGATTATTCCTCAAAATGCGAGACTAAGGTAAAATTTTCATTCAGAAAATTTTTTATATAAATAAATAAATAAAAATAATAAATAATGTATTTTTTATACTTAATTATTTTAAATTGGAAGTAGATTTTATGGAAGAAAATATATCTATTTGCTTTAGATAAGTACATATTGTTTATTTAATCAGATCATAGTTAAAGATGTCTAAGATTAATTGAATATACGGTTTTCTAGGGTAAACGTATATGGTAGCTCATTTTTAAATTTAAACATTGAAGGATAAAGACTTCACTAAGAAAACGTGATAAATTAATTATATACTTTGTCCTTTAAACAAGTAGGGATGTTTTTTACAGAATTGCTTTATATATTTTTTAATTTTTACTGACTTCGTTAATTTAAACTATACCAAATATTCCAACTTTTTAATTGTATGTACTATTATTTTAAGAAAGCTATTTAATTAATTGGTTTAGATAATATTCTGTATTACTTATCTTTAGGTATAATTTAGAAATGTATACATTACTCTAGAAAATTACTGCATTAATAAATCTTCTAAAATATCCAATGATCTAGTGTAATTTTACATGAAATTTTTATGAGTGTTCTCAAAAAACAAGCTCTAACTGGATCCAGATGAAAAAAAATTTTCAAAAATAATTTAACGTAAAATGTTAAAAAAAATCTAAAAAAAAACAAACAAAAATCAATAAGTATATCGGTGTTTTGCGCAAAACTTATTCGTTTTTAAGTTACACTTAATACCTCTGACTTTTGTTTAGCGGGTATGTACTGTACTTTTTTTTGTCATGTTATCGTTTTGTTTTTTGTGCCAAATATCAAACATCGATTTCAGTAAATCAGAAATGACACTATTAAAACGAAATCGGCAAATATTTAGATATATGCAACTAGAAATAACAACAGTATGCATTCAATGAACGCTGAAATATTTACAACATTAAATATTGCATAAGCTTTAGTTGCACTAATTTTACGATTTATTTATTCGTTGATGCATAAATGCAACTGTCCCCGTTTACATACTAGATCAAAAAATTGTAAAGTTATATTTAGCCGGTCTATTTATAAGCCCTAAAAGTGTAGAGACGGAATTACTTTTTCATCAGTTTTGCATATGAAAGAGATGATTTGTTCACATACCGCGAAGAGAGTTTGAATAAATAATGAAGTGGTGACCCAATACTACTTCAGTCCACGCCTTGGGTGGCCGTTTCCGTTATACGATTTGAGTTTTTACAAAAAAATGCCGTGCGCAGTTACTTAACTTCATATATTAACGTACAGAATGTTTACCTGCTCAAGGATTAAGAAAATTAAACTTTTTATATGCAAGGATTATTCAGAATCTGAAACCCACTTTACTTGTAATAACTACAAATAGATATTTATTTTTCTAGATAAGGAGTGTATTCAATAGTAATGGTACAAGAGGAAAATACCATTATGTAAATTGTTCGGAATAGGCGAAAGAAATTTGTTTTACGTTAGTATTTTTGTTGTCACATCATTTAACTAAATAAACACACCGTTTGCAATTTGAGTTAGAGTGGAAAATTTGTACAAATAATGATCAATTTACGATGCAATCATTTACGATGCAAGAACGGGATATGTACATGTCTTGTTATTAATTTTTTATGTTTAAATTTACTGCAGGTGACAAAAAGGGAATAAATAACTTATTTCGTTCTTGCAGCAATTTATAACAGGAGAATATATGTCAAAAATGGATTTATCCCCTTCTTGGATCAGAACCCTCAATTGTCGTTTTTGAGAAGTCTACTACTAAAATTTTATTAAAATTTGACGCAGCTCGTATTGTTTTCACGTGAACGAGTTTTGTTAACAAGATCTAGAGGCACCTGGTATTTTATTTAATATTTTGCGATTCTATAACAATACCACCATTTTAAACAATTTTTCAAGGTATATCTTAGTTTGATTACCAATCTTTTACAAGATGTTCCTAGTGAAAATTAACACAAGTTGGCTTTGCCTTTAGAGTCAATTCTGTCTCTGTGCTATTAAAAATAATAAATGGTGTCCTTTAAACATATTTTAAATCGAGTCAATCAGTGGCAAAGGTAGAAGTTTTTGACAGCAACTGTAATGGTCACAAATTATAAATTATGCAAAACTCGGGCGGAAAAAAATGTCTTGTAAACAGTTATATGTATAAACTGTCTATATACAGGGAGATTCAGAACTTATCCAAAAAAAAAAATTTGGATGTACAAGGGACTCTTACAAATACAATTTTGTAAAGAAAAAATCAAAAAGGGCAGTTCGAAAATGATTTAAAAATACACTTCTGCATGGCACTGGAAACTGGTCCACTGTAAAACCTGACCTCGCACAATGCGACTGGCATGGCTCTGTGTGATAGTAATGGACAAAAACTTTAGCAAGGAAAGAAATAAATAGAATTTTATAGCACCTATTTTATATCGGCAAATTCAATTGCTTTTGCCTTTATTAATTAATAAAATTAATNCTGTAAAACCTGACCTCGCACAATGCGACTGGCATGGCTCTGTGTGATAGTAATGGACAAAAACTTTAGCAAGGAAAGAAATAAATAGAATTTTATAGCACCTATTTTATATCGGCAAATTCAATTGCTTTTGCCTTTATTAATTAATAAAATTAATTTGTGTTTTTAAATAATAAAATCATTTAATATACCCGATGTTTCAACAGTTGTTCAAAATTTTATCCACCAACGTGTAAAAACATTTGGGTCCGTCTTACTAAGTTTATACGAACTAAGACAAATGTTATCTTGCTTCATCATAACACAAATGTTTCACCATAATACAAATGTTGTCTTGCTTCACCATAATTTAAAACGATATCCATCAACTCCGAATTGCTAAACATGCAAACCATTTTTGACACTAACTACGAAAAAACTATTGTAAACACCACATATAACAGGTAAACACTATCGCAACGACGACTGCAAAATGGATTTCAGTATTCGGAGTCGCTGAGGCCACGTGGCTCTCCACGCGTATTGCGAATGACGCTAGAGACTACAGTTGTCCAGCTATGTAGTGGTTGAATGTACTATAACTTCAATAAAAACTATAAGGATTTTACAAAATTTTTTTTTACGATATTGACACCATTGCTCATGCCGCATCCATTCCTAAATGTTTTGAATAAGTTGTGAATCACCCTGTATTTGTGGTCTTCCATCTTGTGGAAAAAACTGTTACAATTGTATGTAATCATAATATAAATAGTATTTTCTTATAATGCCACAAAAAATTTATTACTTTTATTATAGTAAAATGTAATAAATGCAATCCTATTTAATTCTACAATAAATACCACAAATCTAGGTATGAAAAAGACATCCAACTTCACAGACAAGATTTCTCCTGGAACTACGAGAAACAACTACTATTGGGCTACATTCGATTACACCTCGCTAATACTCATTATACAGTTAGTAAAAAATAATTATCTAATATGAAATGAAATGTTTCAATAATTAATAGAAAAACACATATAGGAGATTTCAATTATTATTTTGAAAAGCCTCCAACTAAAATCAGATTGTGAATAAAACTTGATACACCAACAAGCGCGTGTTTTGACGTGAGCGATTTTTAATTATTTAATTTATTTAAATTTAAAATTTTCCGATTTTATTTGTATTTATGCTATTCAAAATGAGAATTCTACAGCAAAATTAGAAAGTCAATATATTTAATAAAACTGTATGTCAAATATATTTTAAGTAAAATTTATTGATAATTTGTTGTATTAAAATCAAATTTCTAATCTGATTTTTCATCTGTACAGCTCATGTGGAACTTTCTGTTTACCGAAATATGTAATTTTTTAAAGACATAATTTTCTAGCAAAACCGAAAAACGTTTCACTTAGTACTTATTTATTTTCCCCATACCAAAATTCAGTATATATTTGTACTTTTATGACATGTACAAAATAATAAAAATATAAGTTGTGTCGAATCTGTTTTTGTTACTTTGTGTACGGTAAAAATACAGGCTGTTAAAAGCTTGACTGCCTTAATTTTAACAGACGATAGAATACATTAAAATAAACAAAAAAAACTTATATGAAATGAGTCCTAAACCCGACCATTTCCGAGAAAAAAATTATCAAAATCTCCAACTTGATGTACAAAAGTTCGATTAATTAAGGAATATTGACATAACTGCGTGCTTAGAATACCATAAAATACCATGTTTATCACTTTTTTGAACTTCTTTATGCCTAAATCTAAAAAATAATTAGCGTTGTAATAATTATAAAATTCGATAAAATTCATATCGAGCAATATGACAATGGCGCGGCGGTACTATACTCTCCAGCAATACGCAATTCAGTTGGTATCTGGAATCGGACCGTGTCTGAGTTTTTTTTGCGTACCACTATTTCTTTTTCTTAAAGTGTTTTCCAGCGAATGCGTGAAAATTGGATTCGAAGGAGTCGTGCGTGCATGGAAAATGGTGGTGGACATTTTAAGCATATGTAGTTTGTTTTGTACTTGTGTATTTAAAAATTACTGAATTTTGTTTTTTGGTAAGTAAGTACCTAAATTATTTTTAAAACGTATGATTATTTGAATGACGTGAATCCTTGGGTACTTTAATTACATATTTTTCAAATTCACAATTTGATTAAAAGTTAAGTTCCTGTTTTAAGATAATCATAATTACTAAAATTCTAGCTAAAATTTAAGCACAACACTACAAAATCGATACATTTTATTTTATTTATTTAAAAACTGAAAAACAATTGTCTTGAAATAATAGTCGTTTACATTTTCTCCGTAGAACAAGTCTGCCGCGTGCACACGTGGTATGCATTAGCCGTGTAGCGTTAGGTTAAGCGCTGTTGTCACGTTGTGATGAAACTCCCCAATATTAATACTCGCTGTATTTTGAGAACTGTTAATCTTACGCTCCTATAATATACATTTTGTTCATTTATGATTATTCTATATCATGCTGAAGTAATAGCAGTCAAACTTCTTATACCCTGTATACACCAAATTTTGATACGGGCAGAAATAAGTAACAAATTTTAATATCTTAACTGATTTGAAAGATATTTAAAATATACAATTGTCAAATCATCTCCAAGTTAAGTTATGGAGACATAATTGAAAATTGATTCATTTGAACCTGTTACTTTATACCAAGGAATATTCGCAGTAGAATTAACGTAGGTGCACGTTATACATACTTTGTAAAACCTCCAGCATTCAGTAAGAAATAAAAGTTACCCGACAGTGGATTGCGAGCAAACCATTTCAATTGTTATCAAAGGTACACAATGAGCATTCGAATGAAAACCGGATGTTAATACAAGAACTCATCAGACGGTGAATAAGAAACAAGTCAGGTCGGTCCACGTTTCGTTGAGGCCTTTCACACACTAATTTGGCAGATTATTTTCAATTGCTGGTCTTATTTATACTTATAGCTACTGGTTATTGAACTGAGATAAAGTTTATAAGTCAAGGGAAACTAAGGTTGTTTAAACGTTCGTTTTATTTTATGGAAATGAAAATACTGAAGTTTGTCCAATTCTGTGGAAACATCTGAATATGAAGTAGCATGAAGCTCATCAACAAGGAAGACGAAATGTCGCATTACAATCGTTCTATGTTACATGAGAACCAAATGGTAAAATTATGTCCAATTCACATTATTTATTCAAACAGCGTTGAAATAAAATAAAATTTGAAAAGTAGTTACATTTTATAAAAGACAATAAAGCTGAAATTCTGTTAGAGGGAAATATGTATAGTGTGAATTATTTTTTGCGTATCAATAATTCGACTTTATCGTCTTAGCGTGTTTATTCTACTAAGAGTATTACTTCCTTTAGAGTAGTGACAAAATTTTCAAAATATTCAGTACCTTCGAATTTCTGTGGTTTTTAGTGAAAGTAACTCTCGATATCTCCACTAATATACAGGTATTTATATCGGATATTTACCTTTAATTAGATAAATGGTTAGTATAAGTTTCATCATTCTATATTCTATATAGATTGATATTCTATCAAGTCTTCAGAAATATTTTAAAAAAGACGTTATTGTTTAAATTTAGTATCCTGTGTCTAAAAAACTGTTGATTTGCGAACGTTTTTATAACTTTATAGTCCCGAATGTTTTTCAAATTCAAAAAATTGCATTTATAGCATACCTTACGAATGCAATAAGCATTATGTTGGGGAGACGTCTCGACCTGTGAATATTAGAATATATGAACACAAAAATTACATAGAAAGAGAATTTGAAAAATTTAGAAATTGGGATCACGCTTGAGAAAACGGTCATACATATTATTCACTTAAAACACTTAAAAAAATAATAAAAGAGACCGCGATTATTTTGCTGAATGGTGAAAGATGTGTGTCAAATTATTCTATGAGGCTACAGATCCTAAAAGATGAAGTAACTAACTAATAATAGGATAAACATCATATGATATCTTTAGCTCTGGAAACAGACAAAAGCAAATAAATTTAAACTGTCAAAACTATTAAAACGAAAAGTCTAAAAAGTACAGAAGACGAAAAGAGTGGATTTTCGAAACGTTAACGACCTTTTATAGTACCTACGCGATATTATTTTTCATTTTTTCAATGCGAAATTTTGCCCATTAGGGGCAAATGCAAATTTTACTAAATTTTTTCGAAAAATAAAGAAAAAAATATTTAAAAAATCAAGTTTGGCGACATAATTAATACCCTACGGAAGCAGATAAACAAATTTTAGTCGACTTATTAATCAATGCCCAGAAAACTGTGACATTTCAAAGTATCTAATGGGTCTAGTAAATGACCGATAATGATTACGTTGCTGAAGAAACTGACAGATGAATACATGTATTTATTGTAAATAAATAACAAAATTATTTGTCTATCTACGCTATTAAATTAATACGCTGTCTACCCTTATAGTTAAAGTGTTAAAATGCTACCTAATATATTTCGAGTTGAACAAAGCGTACTTTAACACCTATTATAGAAAAAATTACATTTTTTCAAATAATTCGAAAGTAAATTAAGAATTCAATAAACTATTATTTTTGGATCCTAACATATTAGGCTTTTTCGGGAGTGAAGTCGTATGGGTGTATGAAAAGATAACTACCATACGACAACTAAGATCAAAAGAGATAGAAATAGAAAGTCAATATTCACCAATATTCAGTCACGAAAAAAAGACTATTGCTGAATAAGTCTTCTACATCTGATGCTTAAAACATTTCTAGTGTCCCCCGTATACCTCTAGCGCCAACACGTGCATTGTTTGAAATACTCCTGTTATTTATTAGCTGGAACGGGCGCCTTAGCGCCGTTTATGAATAATAAAAAGTGAAATGTTCTCACGATATCCGTGCCATTTTGCACATAACAATGTTCGACTGTTCGTATGTAATATGTATAGGTGCAATCATACTGAACATTTCGCATATAGATCGAGTTTTATTAATATTTCTACCTCGTATGTCATATATTTAAGTTTTAATAGTAACGGCATTTTTTAGTATATACAGGGCATAATGACTGAAGCTTCGCATCACGTTAAGATTTCAATTATCTTAAAGAATAGGACATATCGACTTTAGTTTCAATCCTAACTTCAAGAACAGATAGAATAAAATCACATCAACTTATTTCAAAATCTCAACCTATTCCAATACCAACATAAATTATTTACTCTGAATAAGAGAGATATCTTGAGGTAAATTTCAACACACTTTACAAAATTTCCCCGCCAAACCACTAAGATGTCATGATTACCGCCAAAGGTCCCCTGCTGGATCAGACAACAACGACGACGCATGCCCGTCATCGCGCAGATGCTGAAACTTCAAATTCGCACCTTAAAATGACCTCAGGGTCAAATCATTTTCAGCAGTCCAACCCTTTGAAGACGCCCTCAATTTCAAAGAAATATTTTTCAAAAACGCTCAGACCTAAATCGGACCAAGCACTAGGCCGCCCTGCGGAACCTGTATTCGCAATGTTCAAACATCAGCCCAGGGACCATACCATACTTGGATGTAGGATCCAAATTTTCTTGTGAATTATATACGCATATACAAAGTTGCATCCATTTATTGCTCATCTTTTCAATAAACCCCACAATTTTTTTAATACATGAGTTATATTTCTCCACAAATAGTTACCAAATCGAACTCAAAGTCCCCATTGCTATTAAAGCAACCCATCCAGACACATGCTACCTACAGTAAAGACGCTAAAGGGGTACATAGCTCATAAAGCTGTATGCCACAGTCTTTCAGGCTGAGGTTTTCGCTATCTTAATGGTGGCAAGCAAGGAGGAGGTAAGGAACTGTGTAGAGCAGAAGATGCTACGACAGTCAGGCCGCGCTCAGAGCGGTTAGCTCCCCGAAGACAAGGTGTGCACTTGTTCAAGAACGCTCTGGAGTTATTGGCCAGACGAAGAGAGGTAGTTGGTTTGAGCTCCGGGCCATACGGGTATTCCTGGTAACAAGGGATCTAATCAACTGGCTCGTCTTGGGTTTAGAGGACCTGGCCAGGGACCTGAACCAATCCTCGGAATCACACCAGGTAGTATTAACGAGGCCCTCAATAAATGGGCCTACCAAACTTTAGGTCAAAACTGGAAGAGGAACAGAGGATGTAGGCGGGCCCATACTTTTATATATGGACCTAGCAAACTTAAGACGAGATGATTGCTGAGCCTCAGTCGAAGAGCCCTAAACCAAATAGTGGGGGTTCTAATAGACCATTGCAGACTTGAGAGGCATTTAAGTTTAAAAGGAATTAAGGAGGACACCCCTGTCCACCTTCTGGGACACTTTGCCTTTGCAGCCTTTGGGAGGTTAAGACATAAAGTCTTTGGTGCTGACAAACTGCAAGAGGTTGAGGTGATGTACCTTCCATGGGCAATGGGTTAAAATCCTAGGTAGGTTCGAGGAGGGTCAAAGGCAGAGTGGACAGGTGATGGGACGGTGGGGTAGGCAAAGAAAGCGCACTTGTGGCCTACTTGCCAGGCTGAGGCCGCCCCTTTCACTACTACTACTAGCTTAGCTAATAAAGCTGTCATACACAACAAAAGCTCCTAAGATTTATATAGGCTCTCTAAGACCATTTCACTCGTAAACTCTAGTGTCTTAGTCCAACACCACAAAAAATTGTTATAAAAAGACAGAAGAGTACATTGTTACAGACATCCTGTCTTTTGTAAAATATTTATTAGTTTTAGTTTTGAGATCTTAACAACCAAAGTAGGTCTAAAAAGATGGACATTAAATATGACGAGTAAATAAAAAAGTTAACTCACATATAGTGTTCTTTGATAATTGATTAGTTAGGAAATGTAAACAAATTTCTAAACCATTTTTTTATCATTTACAGAGCTAAAACATGACCACAAGCAGTTGCGTCACCGCGTATACGGTTACTTTCAATGAGAAAATGATAGGATCATAAAAATTAGAAGTCTGCGGAGGTGCGATATAATAAAACCACTAAAACGCACTTAATTATTTCCAGTATATTTATTATTCATTGTGTACATAGGAAACGCGTACCCTTGTACTCGATTCAAATAAACTTGACGGTTCTCACTCGACTTAGCATTGTTGTCTTTTATTTATAGCTATTTATAGAGTTATTTAATATGGATACGGGCACGTAACTAAGGAAATAGTGCAGATTGAGTTAAAGCAGTTACAATTTTAGAAACCACTGTTATTACCCAGATAACAAGTTTCAACTGCTGCAAAATAAACTTTACAAAAGTTATCCGCATCTTTTCTACAAGGATATTTAGTGTATAGTCTTCTGTTAACTCTTAAATAAAAGGTTTCAGTTTCTTTAATCTGTCATATAAGTTACAGAAAACGTTTATTATTATTTAAGTTTCCATAACTAGCTTATTTTTATTTCTTATCCTCCAGTTGCATCATGTTTTCATGTTGTAGCACTGTATATACATAATTTACATTTATTATAATAACACTTGTGAATGAAAAATTATTTTGTTTTTTTTCTATGACGTTAAAGCTAACAAACCTTTAATAAATTATATTTGCAGATCAGTTAGTCTTTCTTAATCACAATATGTATGAACTTTCAGCAGATAAATTGCGACTAAATCAACTACCTACCTACATTATAAACTCCATCAAACACCTGAATGCATAATATTTCGATCACACTGTCATTTTTTTTCTTTGTACCAACAATAGACAAAAGTGTTGGAACTTTTTAATATGTCAAAATATTAAAAAAAAAATTAATGCGTTTCGAAGATATAATCCAAACTTGTGTTTTTTCATGTTTTTTTTTATAATTCTCCCTTCCAGTTGCAACAATATTTACTTGAACAGTTTGCACAGTATTTTAGTTTATTTACTGGCCATGTACATCAATGGACAAACATACATTCTGACTATATGCAAGATGTACTAGAGTGTTGCGTCTATGAATGGTCACTGTTACTCAATGCTTACACCACATATGGTCACACAGGCAAAGAGTGACCTGCACGTTCCCAGCAAGGCCTCTTTCTCTAATTAGACGAACCGATGTTCAACTGATGATATGGCAGGAAACACTACCCTACGGGCTACATAAACCGATCAACATTGAATTATACTAGCAATATCTAGTAAACAGGATCAACCGTCAGTCAAATCCACCAGACATATACCGGTTTCGAATTTATTAACTCTTATCAGTATAATAGACTGAGGAATAATGCAGCTATTTCTAGTACCTTATCTACAAATATAGAGTAAGTACCTACATCGAAGAGTTATATGACAATTTTTGAAAAAATTTATAAGAAATAAACGCCTAGAATGCAAAATTTACCTTTAACTTTGGTAATATATATTTCAATTTATTTTAACCTAAATTAGATACATAAATCTACGTAGTTATAAATGCAACAGATTACGTACAGGGTGATTCACTATATTTTGACCCCCCCCCTTAACTTTTTTGTTTTAAGAGTTAAAATGTGAAATATAAAAGTTGCACGAGTTTTTATGAATTTTTCGAAAATGATAGTAGAAAAACAAAATGGCCGCGGATGTTAACTTTGTTAAGTTAAACGGAACACCCTGTACCTCTCACGGCCTAATTAGTGAGATTTCGTTACATTAGCTATACGCATTTTGGACCGTATCAATAATCCGATCTGTAAAAATATATTATAACTAAATCTGTAAATCCTTACGTAATTGGAAAAAAGGCAGAAATGCGTGAAAGAGGTCTAATACTATAGTATTATATATATAGTATTATAGTCTAATATAGTATTATTTTCGTAATAAAAAACCTTCTTTTCGTTTTTTAAAAGTATATTGCTTATTGTTAGAGATGGACCCAACAAACCCTATATGGCTATGCCCTATAGGGAACATTCTATCCAAATATGTAAAAATATACAGGGTGTTCCATTTAACTTAACAAAGTTAACATCCGCGGCCATTTTGTTTGAACTTCATCTGTTTTTCTACTATCATTTTCGAAAAATTCATAAAAAATCGTGCAACTTTTATATTTAACATTTTTTTATAACTCTTAAAACAAAAAAGTTAAAGGGGGATCAAAATATAGTGAATCACCCTGTACATGAATATCGTAATAAATGGATTGTCGCAATAAAAATACGTATACGCAGATAAAAATTCCTCACCATTACTTAGTCACGGTATTTTGAAAATAATTACATATGCATTCTCAAAATCATTTTCAGAAAAAAAAAACTTTATTTTTGATTTTGATATTGAATACATACAACATTCTTCTGAATATGCCGGATAGTGCTTGCTAAAATCATTCGATGATATACAGGGTGTACGGAACTGGAGAGCCCTACTTCAAGGGTAGCTTTCTTGGGACAATTTAGATCAAGTTACCATAGTACAATTGTGTTTCCTAGTTCTTAACTTCCTAAGTTATCTGAGTTAAAAAAGTGATATAAAATATTTCTTTCAGATAACTTACTTTCACTTTAAAATATATTTCATTTCATTTCACATTGGGAGTAACAGGCTTTGGGGTACCTGAAGATTAATAGGAACTTGATGATGATAGAACTGAATGAAGATTTTTTTTATGTAGAAGATGTCACACCTTCAATACCCATGAAGTATTTCCCACTGACTAATTGCCAAATTCGCGATAAGCATTATAATCATGATAAACTATGTATAGTATGTAGCTTTAAAATTAATTTTTTTTCCAAAACATTTCGCTTGAATTAAAAAAAAAATTGGGAATTTATAAAGTAGCTATCCATCTATTTTACAATATACGTTTAAAAACGTATATTCTAATCTAATCTAACTATACATCCTAATTAAATCTAAAATTACAATTAAAAAAAAAACTAAAAAAGTTGACACCCCGTGACAATGTTTGCACATTGCCGTGACCAGGATTCGAACCTGGGTTACTACGGCCACAACGTAGGGTCCTAACCACTAGACGATCACGGCTATCGGAGACGATAGTAATGCAATCAGAAACAATAAACCTTTCCATTCCCCATTAGTTCCGCTCCGATTCTGAAGTAAGTTTAATTAAAGTAAAAGTGAACGCAAGACCGAACCTACTTTTTATGACTCTCACCAATAAAACCTAAACAGTAAACTCATTTTTATAACTCTTACAGAAAAAGATTAATTTGATTCATCCAAAGTTTAATCGAAAACCTCAATTGGAATTGGAATTGGTTTCAACCGAGTACTAATTCTTGCACGTGTCAATTCCATGCATTTAGTTGTTAAAGTAATGGCGTTATCGCCTTGTTAAAGTAATGATAAATTAAACTGCGCTGCCTCTAAAACACTGGACATAGTAGCTGGCCAAATTTTGTAATAAATTTCTACAAAGACCATCTCTTGTTGCAAACTCTTCTCATTGTAACCACTAAGCTCGGGAGATATGCCTTACACTTGTGAGGTTGATGAGGCAGCATATTACACGGAAGTTTCGAACGAGTTGGAGAGACAAAGACAGGAACCCTTAATAGTAGGGTAGGTAAATATAATTATTTAATTAAGGTTTTATATTGTACAGGGTGATAGTCATAATGTCATTAATTTTAAGAGAAGATAGGGAAAAATGAGGAGAATACGAATACGCGATTAAAAAATATGTACGATGAAAAAAACATTTTCAAATAATTAATTTATGGATCGCTAATCCACAAAAGTTTGTCAGGAGTGAATCTTGACTTACCGTATTATTCGGTCACTAACCTAGTTTTTACTGCATTTTTAATACGTAGTGAACGCTTCTTCAAATCTTTTTACCTAGACACATGAATGAATAAGATATTTTTTACATTTTACAGATAATATTTTTTTTCGAATGTAAGATTATTACAATATAGAATTAATTTTATTAATCTGTAGCACATGCTTTTTGTCAATCTAATTTAGTTAAATTCTTTTTTATTAAAATTTTTTAAATACACCATCTTTAAATACAAATTGAAAGATGTATATGTATAGAAAAAGGATACAAATTAAAAACATAGAAACGATACGTTCGTTAGGTCGAAGATTGAATATGGATTAGTGATATGTATATGTCACTATAATAGAAGTTTAACGAAGATTTTTTAAGTTAGCTATTTTTTTATTAAATAGGGTCTGTCCAACTAAATATTTATTGGAAAATACTTTTATGAGCGCCTTGGCATGCCAATGAAGACGTAAAATAACTTCAGAAATGTTATTTTACAAAATATGATATAAAATATAAAGCAATTTTGTAATGATATTAAATTTAAAACACCAAGATACAATAACCGGAACAAAAGACCGTTTCTTTTGCCTCCGTCTACAAAATATTAAAACTCATTTTGTGATAACTTGATACTAACGGTTACTTCCTTCAGTTTTCCTATCTATTTCATTTTATTTATTTGTAATTCCTGTGTTTATTTATATACCATATTACGTAATTTTATTCGTAATTTTCTTCTATACATATTTTATTTGTTATTTTATACATTACTAACAATAAGATACTTATCCTGTAATTTTGTAATGGGCAAAATAAATAAATTTTATAGACAAATTTCAGCTGATGATAACACAGACCCACAAAAAAAGAAAAGTAGTTTGTTCCAAAGACTAGACCTATGAATCCTTATGTATTTTGACGCACTGAATTGCTCCATCACTCATCATTTTTTTAAATCGCGAAGAACCGCTCTTAAATACAGAAATTATGGAAAATTATATTTTTCAAAACTACAGGGAGACCAATTTTATCTTTCACAACTGTTTTTTATGTCTATTGGGATTGTCGAGACAGAAATAATCACTATGAAGAGAAAGTATGGCCAAAAAGAACAGATTTCCATCCAGGGTTGAAAAACATCATCCGCAAGCCCTTAGTTGATCCTTCAAATATTCTGCTTCCATCTCTCCATATCAAACTTTGTCTCATGAAACAGTTCGTTAAAGCTTTGGATAAAGATGACGAGTGTTTCCGGAAATACGTTATAGGGGTCCTCAAATACGTACTGTGTTAAGAGACGAAAAATATATTACAAAAATGAATGATACTGAAAGAGCAGCATAGCTAAGTTTCAAGAAATTCACTCTGAATTTCTTGGGGAATTAGAAAAGTGAGGATTACCAGAATTTAAAATTGGGGGGAAAATTTCAAACAATTGGATTACCTGATGAACTTGAAATTGCATTTCCTAGACTCCCATTTTGACTATTTTCCAGTGAACCTTGGAGACGGTTTTACCAACATATCAAGAAAATGGAGCGTCGGCGTCGGTACCAAGGAATGTGAGATGTTAATATAACTAAGAGTTTGTTGATGATACTTTTGAACTCTGCATGGAAGTATGTTTTTTTTGCCATACTTTCAATTCATAATGTCCCTGTCCTGTTTTTCTGTCCCTACAATCCCATATACATAGAAATATAAATGAAATATGAAGTTGGACTCCCTCTAGTTTTGACAAATAGAATTTTCCATATCTTCTGTATTTAAGGGGGATCTTCTCGGTTGAAAAAAAAAAAAAAATGGTGGGTGATGGAGTAATTCTGGCCCCCCTGGATTCGGCGCATCAAAATACATGAGGATACATAGGTCTTTACATACTTTTCTTTTTTGTGGGTTTGTGTAATATCAATAAATTGTTTTACCTTCCTATACTGATAAATCGAAATTATTACTTGTACTTTTACTTGTAACTGAAATATCAGTTTGACTACCTCATACCCCATAACTTGTTTTGAAACTGTAACCATTCTGAAAGGTAATCCTAGGTACCCCTAAGCGCCCTCTCACCCTCCCCGTCCCGGAAACGTCCGACCGAATACCCAGAAATGACAATCTCCGTGGGTAAGCCGCGGTAAATCCAGAGTTATTTACATTCAACCTTGATTTACGGCAGCGATTTATTACGTCATCCCGATTATCGAGATACTGATACCGAAAAAAAGATATTTAATGGCCTCGATAAAATTACCCTAATTGAAAAATATTCCCTTCAAAGGGGTAATAAATTCCGCAACGATGCCTCTTTGCATATTTATGAGATGAGGTGAATTATCTCCAGGTTCGGATTGGCTCACGCACATGAACCAGGGCGGAGTTGTATTTATATGATTTTACATTATTATTTATTTTTTTATTAGGTATAGGGATTTTTCCGTTAATCCAGCAAATGGTGATCAAGTAGAAGAAAAAGTAGTCTCGAGTAGATATTCCTCTATTATTCTAAAAATGGTGCTCTCTTGGAATAAACAATTTACGTGCACCATCATATCAACTTCTAATTAAAAGTGGAATGAAGAAAATTACAAAAGAAAGGAAAAATTAGACAGTGAAGTATTTCGATTTTAATAGTACTTGTTTTCAATGATTATATTGACGCGACCGTCAATCTAAAGTGCTGATTTAGTATGAATGGGAGTATCTAACTATAAAACAATTAGAAACAATAGCTTTCCATAGAAAACGTAACCGCACTTCGTGCTCTACATCTTAATTGTATTAAACACGATATAAAAACAATAATTTCAATAATCCACTGTACTGTATACAACACATAAAATAAAACATCAACTCTGTTAATCATGACTTAATAGTCAATAAATGGGTAGGAAAAATATTTTGATATATAATTATTTTTCATAGTTCGTACTTCTTTTTTAAACAAAATGAATCCAAATTAAAAGATGACGAAATATTTATTAAAAGTTTTATACAAATCTTAAAGAAATACATATTTTTTCATATTTTTTTATATTTAAAAAATCGGGAATGACCTTTAACCATATCTTTGATTTTCATTATCCGTCACCATTGAGATAGAAGAGAATTTTCTGTTAATAAACAAATGAAATGTCATACATGAACATATTTATTTAAAGTTTATATAAATATTTCAATTATAATAAACATATTGAAGTTTCATTAAAAAAAAAATTTTTTTTTACTAGACTTTCTATTTATATTATTTATTTTAATTTGACAATTCGAGCAGAACTGTAATTACTATTCATTGCAACTAAAATAAAGTATATGCTATTCATTACTTGTAAAATAACAAACAAATTTACATTTCCGAAGCTACATCATTGGAATTAATAAATGACCATATGCCTAGAAATCTGTTTTAATTTCCTATATTCGTAAACTAATGGCCAAAATTAATTGAAACGATTTTCAACTATTTACTCCTTTAACTTACCTTTATTAGCTGCACCCCTGAGAAGTTATAGGTTTTGAAAGTGGGGTTTCATATTTCGAAAAAATCAATCTCAGTTTTACTTATACTTAGAAAAACCAATTTTGGTATACGGTGGACAGTAAGAAGAGTTCAATTGAAGCATTTTAAAGGGTTGATAAGGGATGATGCACCATTAAAATGTGACAGAAATTATTACTTTATTTCATGGGGAATCTAATTCTAAAACTTTTCTTACTCTTGTTAGTTTTTTCAAAAAAAAAACACGAATAACTAATAATACGTATTGTAGCTGTGTCATTTAAAATCATCGAAAATTCAAAAAGTGGGCTATGAATTTAAACGTTAAACTTGATAAAGATTAAGAAGCGTTATTTAATTTTGACGACTACAACTCAGACTGAAACATTGGTTTATTGCATGATGGAGCATCCCCTCATTTTAGTAACATTGTTAGAGACTTTTTAAACCCCCAATATCCAAATAAATGGATTGGAAAAGGAAATAATTGCCCACAAGTTTGGCCTCCACGATCACCAGACCTCAACAAATGTGACTTCTTTCTTTGGGGAACGTTAAAAGAATTTGTGTATTCCTCACAAGTTGCGTCTCGAGCAGAATTGTAGAATCGCATTACGGATAAACGATCCCCTTCATATGCCTCTATATCCTTTCGAGACAGTGATAATGTTATTATACCAGAAAATGAAGTTCCCGAAACATTTGCCAAATATTTTTATTCAGTTTACTCTGTCTCACCGGCCTTCTATAATTTAAAAGGTACAACACCCGGAAATTATCAGATGGCACAGTTGAAGGGTATAACCAATTTTAACTGCGATACGTCAATTAAAAAACTCAAACCTAAGCGGGCTGTAGGTGCGGACGGGATACCAACGTATGTTTTAAAGGATTGTTCTGATTATTTCAGGGAACCCCTTCTGCATATTTACAACTTAATTTTGAAGACTAATCAATTTCCTGACCGTTGGAAAATTTCACTAGTCAGTCCAATTTATAAATCGGGAGAAAAATCTAATGTAAATAATTATAGACCTATTGCAGTATTATCGGCGCCTGCAAAAGTTTTTGAACAAATATTATACCGTAACTTATGGAGTCATTTTAGCGCACTAGTCACAGACTGTCAACATGGATTTATACCTAAGAGATCAATATCAACTAATATGACTATATTTACCGATGATATACTCAGTGCATTTGAGAACGGATGTCAGGTGGATGCGATTTTTACAGATTTTCAAAAGGCATTTGACAGGGCAGACCATGATGTGCTTTTAAAAAAATTGGATATGTACGGGGTGAATGACAGCATAATTAAATGAATTGTTTCTTATTTGCAAAACCGCACATTTAAAGTCAAATATCACGGAATGTTTTCAAAAGTTTATGTAGAAAATTCAGGGGTTCCACAGGGTTCTAACTTGGGCCCACTCTTGTTCTTGTACTTTACTAATGATTTACCCCAACGTCTTCATCATTTTGAATGCTTGTTGTTCGCCGACAATTTCAAGTTTTATAGACAAATTAAAGATGTAAATGATTGTGTTCTGCTCCAGCTGGACATGATTGATTCTGTATTGCGTTGAAGTAAAGAAAATAAGCTTCATTTCAATATTAAAAAGTGCTGCAATATTTTCTTTACTCGCAAAAAGGATGTTGTTACTTACGCATATAAGATGGATAATACTCATTTAGTTAAGGTTCATAATGTTAAAGATCTGGGCGTTACGATAGATAGTACAATTTCATATAAACTTCACTTTGACAAATTTATATCTGATGCTTATAAAGTTCTTGGTTTTGTTACGAGGGAATCGCGTAATCTGAAGAATATACGAACCCTTATTACTTTGTATTGCACACTTGTTAGGCCAAAACTTGAATATGGGTCATTGTTATGGCACGCGCAGCTAAAAAAATATACAGAGCGGGTTGAAAAAATACAAAAGAAATTTTTGAAATATCTATATTTTAAGTAGTATAACAGACCGCCTGACTATATGACTGAAAGAACTAATCAACTTTGCCGAGAATTTAATATAAATACACTTAATCACCGTCGTATTATTTCTATTCTGCTATTTGGTTATAAAATTTTAAACTGTCTCATTAATACACCAAATCTGCTCTCCCGTATGTTCCTTCCAGAGACACCCTTCAGAACCAATTTCTGCATATCCCGTTACACAAAACATCATGTTCTTCTCTTGCAGTTATGTTTAAATTAATTAATCAAGTTTCATCATGCAACTCCATTGACCTGTTTTCACCCCAAAGAGTATTAAAAGAAATTAAACAAATTTTTTCTGTAAACAATTTACCATAATCATTATTTTTACATGTCTTATCGTTGTAAAATCGTTATGTGGATGTTGTTGCCCTTCTGATACAGTGCTGCTATGTATTTAGGATATTACCTTTATTAGTGTGCTCGCTTTAGGTAGTCACATATTGTACAATTCAGTGTAGTAATTTTTTGCCTGTAATTAGGTATTCATGCCTGTTGGGAAAATAAATAAATAAATAAATAAATGCACATTCATTAGAAATAATCAACAAGTTAAGAAAAGTTTTAGAATTAAATTCCCCATAAAATAAAGTAATAATTTTAGTAAGTCCGTCAACGGGTTAAAAAATTCTGCCACATTTTAATGGTGCATCATCACCCCTTTAAAATGCTTCAATTGAACTATACTTACTGTCGACTAATGCTGCTACTGTACACACTAACATCGTGTACCAAATTTGGTTTTTCTAACAAACTGACATATTATTTTTTTTAGAAATTTGAAACCCCACTTTTACAGCCTATAACTTACTTCTCAGCGGTGCAGGGTAAGTTGGTTAAATCACCATACTTTGGGTTCCTCTACATGCCCCTGCTCTGTGTCGGTTCTTATGCGAAACACCCTGTATAATTCTAATTCAAATTCTGTGAACAAGACATGTCTTCATTTTGTAACAATTTTTTTAATGAGTGAATTCGAATTAATCAACTTACTATTATAACACACTTCTTAATAATTATAAGATAAAATAGGTACATATACAAATACTGGAAAATAATATATTTTTTTCGGTTTCTGGTTTCAGTAATTTAATCGAAGTGATAAAAAATTTCTAAGTATACACAAATTTTATCAAAGATTGTTTTGACTAGTTTTCCCAGAGTTGTTCGACTGTAATGTGAAACCGTTAATGACAAGATATGAACATTTTCCTGATAAGGTAACATGTAAATGATCCCACTGCTGACTGTACATTCTAATAACTGTCTCGTTCTGGTTTAGTAAGTAAGAGACGCCTTCCAAATCACATTAAATGCAATACGACCTGAGATATATTTATGTTATGCTGTATTCTTAAAACTAGGAATTACACGACTTAGCATAAACGTCACAATTCTGTTGAGAATCAACTCATGAGAGCTAGGTAAGATTGTAAATAGAGAACGCTATTACTAGACATTTACTTTAATTTACTGCAAATTTATACTCGTAATGCATATAACTACAATCACTTTCTGGTACCCACAGAAAGGTTAGAAAAAGAAAATCAGGTTTTAGCGCTTCTCATGTGCAATTCAAAATGAAAACGAGAACGCCTGGCTATGAAGCAGTCAAACGATACGAAACAAAGAGAAAAGCCTATAAAAAAAATCTCACCAAAAAGGGGATATCTAGAAACACGAAAACTCATGCTAATAAAAATTAATTGGATGTTAAGAGAGGAAGTTAGTCCCTTTCTTCTAACAAACAGAAAAAAATAATATTGGAGGTATTTATAATGCAATACCTACCTACTTAAAAATATTATTTATCAATTTAATTTCTTTCCGTTTGTTAGATATTTTGCCATATGAAGTTTAGAATTCCTATAAAGAAAGTTATAATTAAAAATTTGTAAGAGAGCCAAATTGATTTCAGATGACGGAAATTTTAACAAAATGAAATTAATGAAAAAGTGTTAATAAAAAGTTGAAAATAAAACAAAGATAAATTACATATCCCCTAAAATATATTAAGTTAATATTAAAATATTAAAGAGCCAACAAACTTAACATGAAATGAAATGAAAGTTTTTTTGGACAACTAATTATTTATGAGCTTTTTTGTCAAAGACACGTCATAAATTGTTACAGTAGTTCTGATAAAAGAAATTTATTGGTTTATTCTTTATCTTGCAATTCTACCTCAAACAAATATCGTACAAATTGCATCTCTAGCTATGGAAGCAAATAAACGAACAAATTTAAACTGTCAAACCTAATTTAAAAAAACAGACTTTTCGAAATGTTGACTATAATTGAAGATCTTGAATAGTGTTGCGTATTGTTTATTTTCTATTTGTTCGTTTTTTTCCAGTATGAGATTTATTAGATGATAAATAGTAGACGTTTCTTTAAGTAATTTTCATTTTATTCACAGGTAGCAAAATACCTAAATCAACAGATCACCATTTTCAGAAAATATCATAGTTTAGAATATTAAAAATAAAACTATATCGTTATATCCAAAGGCAGAAGAAAGAACAATTTACTTCTTAATTTATTATATTTACATTTCCTAACAAATAGAGCAATCAACAAAGTGAATAGAACAGCATTCCAGAAATAGATTCATTTAAAAAAACTATTAATCTTCTGCTTAGTTATCTTTTTACTATAAGTTATTTCATATATAATACATTTGATTGTTTTCTTTGGTTGCTACGCATATAAATTGTATTTTATTGTGCATTTTAATATATTATAGGCACCTTCTATTAATCGTTCATATTACAAAGGGAGAAATAAGAGGGATATTTGGTTTACTAATATCACAGACAAAATAGCTATCGCCACAGACCGCTACTAGAATAGGCCAGCAGTTTTAAATTAACGAATTGCCGATAGAGTACACCACCAGCAGAATTTTAGGAAGAATCAAATGCAGCGGCCCGAATTGCTACGCGTATCCTAGCAACATATAAACAGCGCTTTGGTAATGTTGCCAGACGTACTTAGACGGATTTCTTTTGTACACTTCTTTATCAATATCTGTTTTTTGCGTTACTGTATTTACTTAAATGTATAATGTAGGTATTGATAAAAATGTTTTTAAAGAATCAACGAATATCTATGTAGTTTCATATGATATTCTGCAGCAGTCTCACAGTTAGGTTATTTAATCACAATTTCGTTAATTAGCTACATAAATACTATTTTCATTTTTTGGTATTGAAATATTGCAGAAAATATATTTCCAAATAAACAAAATTCGTAATGATATTTTAAACAGCTTGTAATATAATTGTAATGATATTTTAAACAGCTTGTAATAAGTGTAATTTTTTAATATTAGATGATGATAAATCTATTTCATATCGGTGGGTTATTAGCGCGTCGCGCGTCGGGGAATGGTACAGTTTTTTTTTTGTATTTTGGCATCCACTTATAGGTTAAATAATAATTAAAGATAGAAAAAAACTTTAAATACAAATGTACGATTTTTCTTGTATTTTTTTTGACATCAAAATTTTCTGGCATAAAATATATGTTTAAAGTAAAAAAATCATTAAAAAAAAATTAAAATTCATCCTTATTGAAAAAACAAACAATGATTTTTATAACTAACCTTTACAACAACATCAGGAGAATACCTAAAAACGAAATAACATTAAAATACCTACAATTTTTACAAATCAACATGCAACTAATTTGATGATATAGTTGAAAATATGCTTTAACTTATTATTTATTGCTTCAAGAACAAATTCAGAATTATCAAACATTTCGTTCTGTATTTTTTCTTTCAATGCTTGTAAATTTTGAAGTCTTTAATAATATATTTTGTTGAAGTGTCCTCACAAAAATATGTGTAAAGGACTGAGATCGGGGCTGTTTTCTGGCCACCTAAGATTTGTAATAATATTTTTTAGTGTTCATTGACAGGATTCGTCCTCCAAAATAAATTTGTCGATATTCCTGAAGAACTTTTGTACATTATTATTATTTGAATAATACAGTTTATGTTTTATTTTAAATATAAATCACATGTATTTTCAAAGAAAGGTTCGTTTCTGTCGTTTTTTTCTGATTGTGTGCGAGAGAGATAGAGTTATAGTGTGTGATAGAGATAAAGAGACTTTGTCCTCATAGAGGGCATTTCTCTCTCTGTTTCTCTCTCTCTCTCGCTGCTATCTTCAGAAGTCTCTGGAGCTTCCCCAGCATTTTCAGGACACCTATACAGGGTGATTCAGAACTTATCCAAAAAAAAAAAAATTCTGGATGTACAGGGGACCCTTACAAATACAATTTTGTAAAGAAAAAATCAAAAAGGTCAGTTCGAAATTGATTTAAAAATACACTTCTGCACGGTACTGGAAACTGGTCCACTGTAAAACCTGTCACACAATGCGACCGGTATGGCGGCGTGATAAAAACGGACAAAAACTTGTAAACACATTTGGGTCCGTCTTACTCACTTTCTACGAACTAACACAAATGATGTCTTGCTTCACCATAACACAAATACTTCACCATAATAGTGATGTGTCGATCCGGCTGGATTCGGTACAAAAGGAACGAGTCCGCGGTAGGATCGAAATGAATCGAATCCGAAAAGTCAATCCGAGTCGTTCCACATTCCATGTATCGAATAGGTACCGGCGGAACTACCGATACCGAAGAAACAAACTTCGGATCTCGGAGAACCATGCAGTCTGGCGCACGTGTGCGGCTATCGTAAATCTTAGCTACAATAAATGTTATATGGAGCCTACGATACTTTTCTTTGTTTTGATTAGTAGATTTAAATTTTTAAAGTTTATATTCTTTCATGTATACCTATCATAACGAAATATTTGCCTTCGCTTAGAAATATAAACATATATTTCTACGATTCCCTTTTTGAAATATGAAAAATAATAATTTTTCATTATGATTTAGTTAATTCACTTTTGATTACTTATTTTTTTTATAAGCAAAGCAGTGCATGCATTTTTTGAATGACGTAATAAATTAAATCGATTTGCCTTTTATTTTATGTTCATCTTATGGGTTTGTCTTAGTTAAACGCATTGACTCGTATTATCCAGTCATTAATTTAACGAATTTAAAAATAAGTGACTTACGTATCAGAATTTATTTTTATTTTACTTTATTTTAATTATATATTTTGTCAATAAGTAATTATTTATATTTACTAAATGTAAATATAATCATTTTTAAATAATTATTTTTTTATTTATTTGTATTAACTTTGTACTCTTTTTTAAAGTATGTAGGATTATTTTAAGTATCATCAATGTCATAATAATCATATAGAAGAACAAATTGTGAAGAATATTCATTTAAATACCAAGCGCCGAATATCTAATATCTAATAACCAGCTGTTCATATGAATCCGTTGCTGCAGAATCGAATTTATATAGCGCGCTCCTCACTCAGCTCTGTACTGCGTATTGACTCTATTCAATCTCGTTCCGAGGAACGAACCCGTCGGACTCGTTCCGTGTGCGGATTGAACCTGGAATGAACGAGTCCACAAAAGTATCGAAACTTCCCATCACTACACCATAATACAAATGTTGTCTTGCTTCACCATAAATTAAAACGATATCCATTAACTCTGAGTTGATATACACGCATACATTTTTGACACTAACTACTAAAAAGCTGTTGTAAACAACACAGATAACAGGTAAAAACTACCGCAACGACGGATTTCAGTATTAGGAGTCACATGGCTCTCCACGCGCATTGCGAATGACGCTAGAGACTACAGTTGTCCAGCTATGTGGTGGTTTAATGTGCTACGACTTCAATAATTTTTTTCACAGAAACTATAAGGATTTTACAAATTTTTTTTTTACAATATTGACTCCATTTCTCATGCCGCATCTATTCCCAAATTTTTTTGGATAAGTTGCGAATCACCCTGTATATGGAGGGAACGTGTGACCTTTTTAGCCTTCGTTATCGAGCTATGATGTCACAACAAAAACGGTTTTTGCTCGTAACTTGGATATGGCTGGAAATATTAAACAAATCTCCCCTTGGTTCTGAGTAGAGCACTCGGTGGATGACGCAGAGCGGTGTGCACAATATATGAATAAAAAAAGACCAGTATTTGCTTGTACCTCGGAAATGGCTCAAAGTATCAAAAAATCTCCCATGGTTCTGATTGGTGATCGAGTGAAAAACGTCAGAAGACAACATGTCGAAAAAAAAAATCGGGACCAACGGTGTGTGACATCATATAATAAGAAAGTGTTTATAACTCGGAAACGGTGTGTTGAACCGAAAAAAATATTGAAAAAATCTCCTCACACCCCTGGTTCTGATTGTCCCTTCTGCGTTGAATACAAAAGGTTCGAAGTCCGTATATGGAAAATAAATTTCGGAAACAAGAGGTGTGAGATGATACAATAAAAAAGGTCTTATAACTCGGAAACGGCGCGTTGAATCATCGAAAAAATAATTAAAAAAATCTCCCTACAGTTATCATTTGGCAACAAAGCCACCGCTAGAACTGCCGCCTATTACCAAGTAGAACAGCGTTACCACGCTAAATTTTATAGCTGTAAGCCGGCTAAAGAGACCCTGCATCCATTTTAGGCTGCCAATTTCCATCATTTAACAAGCAGTCTGTGGCGATAAGATTTATTGTCTGTGTTGATATTATTACAACATGGCATTTTGGAGACCTTTTGAAACGGAACAAAACGAAATTTACCATCAATATAATAAAATTGTTTGAGGACATAAATAATTAAAATATGTTGTTGGTCAAATGAACATATAATAGAACACATTTTCTACACATACAGATTATTATAATTTTTTACCTTTAGCAGAAATTTTTTTTAGGGACGCCTATGAAACTCATTAAATTTGATTACTCGGTTTTTTAATACATGTTCAACTGACATAACCCATTAAATCAAACGGTACAACTTTTATGTTGAAGATTATTTTACTTACTTTGGCTTTAACAGTTTATACTTAATTTAGTGCAATTGAACAATAGTTTTTTTGTTTATTCTCAGAAAGCATGATGTTTCTCATGATAAAATTTCAGTAATTTATTATTTTCAATAATTTAGCGTCCATACGAGCTAGTCAGACTCTGTCCCACTTGCCTATAAGAACTGATTCGCCGGCATTGTTTCTTTTGCTGGTCGTTATAGCTTTGAAGTCGACCAACCTCCTTCAAATAACTATATTTACGGCACGGCCGCAGACCCAAAAAAAGAAGGATTCTTTTCAGACCAGCAGCTACCTTTTCCTTAAATAAACCCCAGGAGACACGCTGTTTAAGCTGTCAACCTGTCTTTAAAGTTATCACAAAAAAATGAATACTTTTCATCGGTACATGACATCGTATTCATTATATTAAAAAGGAAAGGAAGATTCTGAAGCTCTTGTATACTCTCAGGGCTTTTTAAATATTTATGGTGATTATGACTTTAATCCGTTACTAATATAAAAGCATAGAACAGGTAGCAGGTAGGAGTAGGGGAGCTACTTGAAAGGAATTTTTATAAGGATTAAATGTTAACGGTCTGTAATCACTATAATTTGTAGAGACTTTTTTTTAAATGTGATGCTGATCATCAATTTTCGATCATTCAATATATAATAACAAAAAATTAATAGCATTATTAAAAGTAAACTAATAACACTATTAAAAGAAAAAAGAAAATATAACCGTCTATATGAAGCTTTAATGTATTTAATATTGAATAAAATTGAAGAAATAGATTTCTTTGAAACAATATTAGTATTTTAGAATTGATTAAACTTCATACTTGATGGTTTTAATGTATGTTAAACAAGAAAATGTTAACACTTTCGCAAAAATTAAATATAGAGGGTGTTTATAAATATCTTGACACTATTTCTAACTTCGTTATTATTGGGGATAAGAATAGGTTAAATTAAAGAAAAAATAACTTTTCTGCTAGTGGTGTAAAGGAAAAACCATTAGAAAATTAAATTTGCGAGATATTTAACATATCGAGTTAATGTTTTTTAACCGTACCATGAAGGTCTCCGTTATTGTAAGAAATACAAGATCGGTTAAATTATAGCAAAGTTGAACGACAGATCACCAAACGCCAAAGACAAATACAACCTATATTTTCTTCTTGCTTTCAAGTTATCGATGAAAAATTGAAAATTTTGATGTCATACCTAAGAATTATTAGAACACTTTTTTTATGGACAATTCTAATATGTGCCTCTAAAGACGTAATCTCATCAATCAACTTTATAACATATTCCATATTTTTTAATTCATGATTATTATTCCTATAATACGTCAAATGATGTCTTACTTTTTTGTCAAAATAAAAATTATCTCCTTTTAAAAAGCGTAGTTTGAACCAAATCATCGCAAACAGACTACCAAGATTTTGCCCTTTTAAAATATGTTATTTTGCCGACTTAATTTGAAATACCTAGTAACAGTTTTTCATTCATAATGTTAGGAAAAACCTAAACAAAATAATTAACGGTCGATGTATGAACACTATTTTTAATAAAAAAAAAATCATTTCTAATTGCTTCTTGATTCAAAATGTGTTTATATACCTGTAATGTTTAAAGTATTAATGAAAAACGTAAACAAAAATTTAAATTCTAGTAGATAGTGTACGATATGAAAATAGTAAATATTTATTCGTAGTGCACTGTTTATATTAGGCAATTGGAGCAATATTGGAGGTAGTGAACATGTAAATATTTACAACACTAAACGTAGAGAGAATACGTACGTTTAAAATGTTTTATTTACGAAATAATATATAAAATTTACAGCTTTCTAAAAAACAATACCTCGTAAAAATCTTAAAAATACCACATAATCTGAATGTAGTGGTATTTCCTTATTTCATTTCCATAATAGGTAATGGGATGCACAAGATCTATTAAATAAATAGATGAGCGTTTTAAACAAGCATAAAAGTTACTTTAAGATAAGAGCGCTGATGGATGATGTTTCGTACCATGTAATACGATAACGATGTAATAATAACTATATAGTAAAAATACATATGTAGAAACATTGAATATTTAATTTAGTATGGAAAAAACATATAATACTTCCCACATATTATTATACAAAATCATTGGACCGTCCGTAAACCATTTATCACTTTCTAAATTCCATACACACCATCGAACTGAACCACTGGATAATCTGAACAAACTGTCGGGATTCGTAAGTTCGATAATCTGTAAGCTTGTCGACATATCAAATTTGTCAGCACGAATGGTCTGTAGATTAGGTCAGAAGATCATATGTCATAAAAACGCTCTTATGCGAGATAACATATGATATAGTTTCTGAAGTTTAAAAAAGTTGCTCTTTCAATTCTGCTCATTTCATGTAACTACACTCAATTCAAATGATTCTAAATGAATAAACAAGTACATTTCAATATTTTATGTATTTGTAACCACATCCTCATTTTCAAAACAGCATATATAAATATTTTGAGACGTATTCATGTCGTATTCCAAGTATCCAGTGAAAATCGGTTTTTACTCTACTTTCCAATCTGAATTATGAAACCGTCCACAGTACATCTACGCAATAACAACCCCGGCAAAAATAGTTGTCGACTGCCAAAAACAACTGGCTCGTCAACCCTGTGAAGCCGAAGACGCAGAACGAATCTAAATTTTCTAAATTCTCTCTAAATTTCGAAAATTTTCATCAGAGCCTCCACGAAGCTCCCAATCACGTTGCAACGTAAAACACCGATGGAGGTCGCTGCTTGGCGTAGAGCGACCGTCGACGAAGAGCGAGATGTATCTACAGAACAACCGTTTCAAACGAATTTTGGGAAATAAAAAGTGTCCCAAATACGTCGAAATTCAACCTAAGGCAGACGAACCATCATACCAAACTAAGTTCAAATATCAGTTTGAGTCGAACAGAATTCTAAGATTAACAAAATTAGGAGCGACAAAAAGGCCAATTTAAAGCGAAAATCGCTCTAGGGCTTCTACGGAGCCATCACAGGAGGTGTTCGCACGTCTACGCTGGTTCTTTACAACTCGACTAGGAACGGATACCTAGCCAACATGTACAAGTAGTCGACCTAAATAATATCTCATTGCATTGTATAAAGCTCTTTGTATAATAGAAATCTACATATTGTTAATACAATTCTATTAATAGACTCAAATTGTTGCAATGTGATTTTCTTTGCTAGAAGTTTAAATCTCATACCTAGTTCCCAACCGCCCAGAAGCTTCTAAACCTGAGACGAAGACTCCACGGGATACAGTCAAACTCCAAGAAGCAAAACAGTACGTACTCTAACGAGACCTACACAAGTTCCTCCAAACCAATGTACTCTCAGGAGACTTCAAACCAATGCTCAGGTAAGGCAAAGCCTATAAAGACAATCATGCAGACACCATAGACTCATGCTCGAAGTGAACAAAAAAAAAACTAATCGACAAAAGTTCAGTTGAAAGCCTCCAGTGAAACCAGTGCCGTTACGAGGATGTAGGCAAATAAAATAAAGCGTGGATCAAACCCTTAGGTAGAACACACCGCTACCGACGGAGAACGACCGACCAGCGAGACGCACTCTCCTTCCGTTCACCCTTCTGCAGATGTGCAGCAGGCGAGAGGACAATATACTCTCAGGTACAGGATATTTTTCTTACGGTTATTCATTTTTAATATATAGAACAGTAATTTGAGTCGGTTTCCTGTCCACTGATCTGGTCTAAAAATATCTGTTCAGTCCACCTGAACTCAAACAATCGAAAGGTTTGATAGTACAGGTGAACAGGAATAAGTTTGCACGTGAGACATGGAATAAGATGTGCAAACGCCGAAAAATGCATTCAGCAAGAGGGAGAGAGTACGATGCAAATTGCTCGGATGGTCTGTAGACTATATGTTCAATGTAGGTCTCGTATGGCAACAAAATGTCCGAATAAACACAACAGAACAAAAAATATTGAGTTATTGAATGCAAATGATATGTAATATTTACACGTAGTATTTAATCCATAAAAGTATCAAAAAATAAGGATTTTGCATACAAATTGAATAAAATTTACTTAAATGAGGTCAACATTTTGTTTGGAAAAAAAACACCGGATTCTACCTAGGTTCTCAGGGGTTTTTGGGGTCACTGATTCCGATGCCGAGGTCGGTTAAGCTTTATCACATCAGATTCAAGATAATTTGAAGGCCAAATTAAGAAAAGGTGGTTGAAAAAAATCTTTGGGTCGCTAAGTCTGAATCCGATGTCGGTTGACATCTATCATCTCATGTTCAAGGTCATTTGAAGGTTAAAGTAAGAATAGGAGGTGAAAAAAATTGGAAAAATGTTTACGAATGCTCACCTGCCTACTTTTGTCTGTTTATCTGCCATTTTACCTGCACACCTGTTGGTTTGCTTGTTAGTCTGTATTTATCGTCCGCCTTTATTTTCCCTCTGTCTGTCGGTAATTCTGTCAATCTTTCTGTCTGACTAAATGACTAAATGTTTCTATCTGTCTGTTTTTCTGCCACCCTCTGTCTAAATATCATATTAATCTGAAACTTCATTTTCTTCATTATCATCTTGATTGGTCTACGAACTTTTAATGAAGAACAAGGAGAAATAATGTACCAGGAACAAAGACATCAAGGTGTTTGGGGCAAGGCCATTGCTGGAATCTAAAGAGAGACACAAATAAAGCACATAAAAGAAAAGCGATTCGAAGATCATTCCAGGAACAACGTAAGCATTCTCACCCGAATTACGATTAATATACCTATGCTGAGAGAAGCGAATTGATTTGTTGACGGCTTTCAAGTTTTTTTTTAATCTAATTTTTGTACAATCACACAAAACCGAGGATAGCAGGCAGAAAGTAAGAAGACAGAGGGTGGCAGGAAAACAGACAGATAGAAACGTTTAGTCATTTAGTCAGACAGGAAGATAGATAAAATTACCCACACAAAGGCAGGTAGAAAATCAGGATGTCAGGTAGATGGACAGAGAAAAAATAGAGGCGGACGATAAATACAGACTAACAGGCAAACAAACAGGTACGCAGGTAAAAAGGAAGACAAATAAACAGACAAAAGTAGGAAGTTGAGCATTCGTAAAAAATTTTTCCAATATTCTTCACCTCCTACTTTTACTTTAACCTTCAAACGACCGCGAACATGAGCTAAACTAAGCTAAGTATAAAATTTTTACAGTATTCACTGAACGAAGCGAAGCGCTATACGTTCCAATACTCTATTGTATCTATGTCCCAAGTAAATAGAAGATGCTGGGGAAATATTGTCACATTTTCTAAATATAACCTCAGATGAAACTCAAAGAAGAGAAGAGGACGATGAGACAGTACACTTTTTGCAATAAAATAAAGAATGAGCTAGTTCTGGATTGAATCACAACGGATCAAGAAAGAAGATTATTAACATTTTCGATAATTAAATGTGCAGAAAGCCCACTTTTCAGCTTTAATCGCGTTTACAGTAGAACTTCACAATGTATATGTATACCACAGACAAAATAGCTGTCGCCCTAAGCTATATTGTCTGTGTGTATATCTAGTTGCACTTCCTTAACTGTTACTGCAAAACAATTGATGGGCTTATATGAAATATTTCACTGTAAAAACACATGAAACGCAAAATTAAATTAACAACATAAACCTAAAATAAAAAGGTAAACTATAAAAATGTAACATTTCATCAGCACTATTTTTCTTCTTATCAAATATAGGGGATCAGACTTACACTTACGTCATTACAAATACAATTTACTCTAACATGAAAGCACCTAGCTGTATCACTTAATGTACTATTACCTAAGAGTTATCTAAATATAAATATTTATTTGCCTAAAAAGATAAGGGGTCCCTTTGAATTTCGACATGCAGGCGAATATGTTGACTTCATTATCGCTCTCAATGAATAATTTTAAGTGAAGGTGTTAGTAGTTCAATCTTTATGCTGTTGGTAAATACTACAAACAGGTCAAATGAAATTAAATGAAACTCAAAATACAAATGATATTTCATCATCAGTATGATGTATTATCAGGACATTTTGATAATCAGTATTTCTTGAATCTATTTTACATTCATCAGTTTCAGATGTATTAAATTTGTTTTTACGGTAACACAAAAACAGTTTTAAATTTCTTTACTTCAATAAATTGGATCAGAAATTATTATAAACAATAGAAATGGTTATCGATAATAATAATTTATTATCTAATTTTGTGGATTTATAATGACTTTATGGTATTATTAATTGATAATGATAGTATCAATTTTAATTACTCTGCCAATATGAAACTTGTATTTAATTATTTCTATATTAAAAGGGGCTAGTTATTACAGGAAAGCTACATAGCATTTTTAAGAAAAATATTGTTAGCATTATTATTTTGCAATATTTTTAGAACGAATATCTTTTTTTACAATCTTAAATATTTTTACAGGTTACGACGTACTTAAATAAAAATACCTCCCTACGTATTTAAAGGACAAAATATATATTTAATTTTACACATCTTTTTTTTTAGTGTTTTAGTTTATCACTCAATAATGAAATTTAAAAATAAGCTACCAAATACGTTTTCATAGTTTCGAAAACCGCATAAAGCTTGAATTTTATTAATCTTAGACGTTTTTAACTGTGAGAACTAATTCTTTGTATTTTTTGGGTAAAATTTTACTGTGGTTTCCATTTATGTGAAGACTTTTTTTGGATGAAAATTTTACCCTTGTTCTCGCGACTAGATGAATTTTAAGGTGGAATCTAAGAGCAAAGACCACTTGTTGAGAACATTAAACTCAAAAAAAAAATATGTAGTAAAACAATAAGTAAAATAGTTCTTCAATAGTAAGGTACAATTTGAATGTCTGTATATAAAGGTTAGGCAACGTTCAATATGGTTATTACTGAACTTTGCCTAACCTTCATACTCTTCAATAACTTTAAATTAAGATGTACCGAGAGATTTGTATAATTTACACAAAATCATATTAATTACTTACCTCAGCATTTATTTATAACAATACATTTGGGTAATTAAAACACCATGCTATATTATTACGCCACAAATGAATCTAAACATGCCTACTGAACAACTAACACAGTTCTCTACACACGCGAAGTAATACCACAGCGGGTGATTACATCATTAACATTAAATACAGTAAAAACACATAAATTATTAGGAATAATACATTTTAAAATGTAAAAGTACCTACAACATAAAAGGTAAGAAAGAATACATCGCAAAAAGAAAATTTTCGGATCGATATTTTTTTTTACTTTTTTAAAAACTCAAGTAAATTGAAATTCCATTTATTCAGTAGATAAATACATAATTATATTATAAGATTTATGTAATAGAATCAGTTTAGAATTTAATTTCCTCTGCAGCTCGTCTATTATGAGCCTTTATAGGAAGTCTTACAATGTCACAGCATATATCTGTATGATAATGTATGCCCCGTTCCGAGAAATTGGTATTATAGACACATTTCAATATTTATGTTACATTCGCATTGTGATAAATGACCGCGCAAACAAATGAGTGGGGAAGGCGCCACATAAAGTTTACACACGTGAAAATAGCTTCAGGAATGTGTTCCGCAGATATCAAGGCATGACAACTGAAAACGGAATTTTCGATGAAAATATACTGAAATACTGGTTTTATTGTAACTGGCAGTTCAATTTTAAATTTAACTTCAATCTAGGTCAACGCATATTATGAATTTGACCGAGATTTTCTCTAAATTCTCTAATTTAGTATTGCAGTCTTAATGAGTCAGTAGACTAATAGCAAAATCAAAACAGTGAACCTTTCAAAAAGAAAATTAACAGATTCATGCAAGTAACTTACTTTTGCATACGATTTCTTCTGCATTCTCAAACTTAATATGTAGTTTTGGTGGCAAAGACCAGGAGCAAAAGGGAAACTAATAAAACGGATAAATCAATGTCGACAGGTTAAGCAAGCAACTTACAGTCCGTACGATATTTATGGAGATAATTCCAAGAAATTTTTTTTTCGATTTCCTGTATATTAGGCCTTCCAAATACTTGATGAAAATTAATGACATTATGATTGAATCACCCTATATATCTACCTTAAATATATTTTAATATTCTGAAAACTACGCAAAAAATTTCAAGGCACGTCCCTGAAGCGGTAAATTGTTATAGTAATTCCGACAACAGAACTTGATTGGCTTATTCTTTTCTTGGAATTCTATTTCACAAATATTGTACGGATTGTACTCTTTTCTAAGATTTTTTAGTGAGGAAGTAAAGACGACCAAAAGTAATGTCAAAACTATATACCTACCATTTAATAACTAAGGTCAAGAAATTAAGCAAGCAACTCAGCATTTTACAAGACTTCCTATAAATTATCTAATTTAGTATTGTAGTTTTAGTGAAAAAGTAACGCACCAACACTCAAAACAAACCCATTGCTAGGTTCATTGGTTATAACCAAGCTAGCAACTCATATTTACACCTACATATTTCTTGCATTTAAGAGATTGCACTAGATAGCCCTTAATTCTCTGAAATTGAGATTATCTAACTGCTTCAAACTTCTCTAAATTATTGATCATTCAGTGAAAACAGTCTAAAATACTTCTTGAGAGCCGACAAAGATTTTACGTTTGTATGATAGTCAGAAAAAGGTTCCTCGGAACAGGCATGTACTAACACAGGTGCCAAAATGACAGACTTGTCAGCGGCGGCGGCGTACCAGATCGCACAAAATGTAGCTTTGTCTGTGGGTGCCTTTTAGGTGCTTGATAGGCACCCACAAATAAACAACAACTTCAAAATTTTCTGTTCCAATTAAAGGTTCGCACCAGAAAAGAAACTGATCACTACGAAAATAAAGGGCTGAGTTTGTGTGTGATTTAATTTTATCTTTAAAAATGAAAACAAAAAATCATCTTTTCCAAAACCGTACCTACACATAAGACACTAAATTTTTAACAACGGCGGTTATAATATATTCAACACTCCTATTTTCATTCACTTTATGTAATATTAAAATTATATAAATAGATTAAATGCCGACATGTACGAATGGATATACACGTTTTATGAATATAAATGATACATTAAATTCGGAGTGAAATGTCCAGGCACCTAATATTTCAGTTATTTTATTTTGTTTCTTTTACTTTTAATCAACATCAGAACGGGATTCTAACAGTAAACCAAACACGAAAACAAAATATTTAGGAACGTTTTGTTTGTTTTGAATATTCACTTTATAGGACGTACTTGAAATTTAGAGTGTGACATTCGAAACTACTACATTTATTCATTACGTTAAGTATTTAAGATTTAAGTAAAGTATTTCAATCATGTTTCACACTGACACTTTTACGTATATTTGGGACTTTGGTCTTCCTACAGTTAAGTAAATTTATGGGTGTGAACTTAAAAAAATACATTTTCATATTTATCAGTATCACTTTCTCACAGACATAATTTATAATTCATATTAAGTTACAACTGCAATAGTCTATGGTTTTTCCATCGGAATGCTCTGAAACCTTTTTAGTATTTAAAACAAAAAATAATATATAATAATATAATAATAATTAAATATAACCATAAGTACCTACATAAATTAAGACCATACAAAAAATTTTTGGATGTACAGGGAACTCTTACAAATACAAATTTGTACACAAGGCGAAGTGTAATAAAAAACGGACAAAAAGAATTTCGCAAGGAAAGAAATACCTAAATAGAATTTTACACCTATTTTATATCAGTAAATTCAACTTCTTATGCCGCTATTGTTATTATTAATTAATCAAATTAATTTGTGATTTTAAAAATAAAATAATTTGACAGGTACCTGATGTTACAACAACTATTCAAAATTTTGTCCACCGACATATAAACACATTTGGGCCCGTCTTACTCAGTTTCTACGAACTAACACAAATGTTGTCCTGCTTCACTATAATACAAATGCTTCACCGTAACACAAATGTTGTTTTGCTTCACCATAAATTAAAACGATATCCATCAACTCCGAGTTGCTATACTCACAAGTCATTTTTGACACTAACTACTAAAAAAACTATTGTAAACACTATCGCAACGACGATTGTAAAATCGGATTTCAGTATTCGGAGTCGTTGAGGCCGCCTGACTCTCCACGCGTATTGCGAATGATACTAGAGACTACAGTTGTCCAGTGATGTAATGCTTGAAAGTACTACAACTTCAATAATTTTTTTTCTCGGAAACTATACGGACATTACAAAAAATTTTTTTTACGATATTGACTCCATTTCTCATACCGCATCTATTCCTATTTTTTTTTGGATAAGTTGTGAATCACTATACATTCAAATTCAAACATAATTTAGGCTATTTTCTTTACAAAATAAAACACATTCGTCAATGGTTAAAAAATATGAACAAAATCAAGCTTTACGTAAAATTATAAAAAGGTATATATCAGATTATTAAAAAAAAAATTATTACGCATTCGAAAAAACACGTATCGAACATGGTATGGACCAGCAATTTTAATAAGATTTACTGTTGTGGTTTGTTTTTCTTGAGACACATAAATTATACTTTAAAGGTTATGGCGAATCTGCTACTTCTAAGAACAGAGGAAATTCGCATTTATGGCATGCAAGTCGAGTCATTACAATAAAAAAGGCAATTCCAATTAGACCTACAGCTAATTTAAAATATAGCAGACATCATCGTTAACAATATTTTGTGGCCTCTGTAATTCTGCCTGTTCCTTACCAATATATCTATTTTAACTTCGAAATTTATAGGAACATTAACAACTTTTCTCTTCAGTCATATATCGACAATTATAATATAAAAAGATGTGTAGAACTTAGAACACAGGCCACTGACAAGGTCAAAATCAAATTGTCTAGAAGTAAGGCTTTAAAATGGTTTGCCACTTTCTGAAAACCAGTTCACTATAATTTCAAAGTGTAAATTAAAAAGCATTTGTGTAAAAATAGAATTTATGATGTACAAACATTTATTAATACTTACTCAGTTTGGTCAATTGGTTAATAGTTTGTAATTGCCATACTTATAAGAATTTTAATTTGTATTCTTGTATATTTTTACTTTAAACGATTTAATGTAAACTAATGCTTCTCTCAGTGTAGTATATACAAAGTATTTTATTGACTCCTGGATTTTTTAACTGTCTACAACACTTCATATCTTTTCGAAGGCTACGCATGCTTGCACGTGCCTTTTCCACAAATACAAAGCCACATTAGCCTTAACGTTTAAACAATGCTAAATTAGGGTCTCTATTAGTGCCAAACGCCGCTTTAAATAAGAAATTACTGATTGTTATCGACATAAACAAAAAGTAAACGAACCATAAACCCAGGTATCCATTCGCATGAAAACAATTAAGGGCGATGCGTATTCTTGAAGTGATTCTCTTTAATTATCTTCTTACATTACTGATAATCCTGGACAATACGAATGCGGTGACTAAGTTCGTGCTGTAGAAGTTAACCAGGCATTATTGGAGATTATATTTTATATTAAAATTTCAATTTCAAATAGACAGGGTGATTTTGTAAATGAAAATGGAAAATAAAAACGAATGATTCTACAGTTGAAGATACAGAGCCTTCATAACCGTGACGTAAAGGAGTTCGGTTCTATGAAAACATGTTTATTCTACATAGCAATTTTTATATTGGTCATTGCCTTTCAAAGCAGAATATTGAGCAAATTCTTAAGTAAACTTACAACATGCATATACATATTGTTGGAATCAGGAAGAAGCAGAGATTCCGAAAATGTAATAATATACAGGGTGTTCCGTTTAAAAAAAAAACAGGTTTGGTTCGTATCTTTGGAACGCCATGTATAATTTCTATTTTCAAAACACATTAAACTCATTGAAAGATTCCCTACAACTACTATTTTTGTCTAGCTCAAATATTTTTGAGGAAAATGGCGAATCACGATATGCATTCGATCACATTTTCACATTTTTCTCGAAAACATTGCGTTATACGAAAAAAGCAACAAGTGAAAAAAAAAGTTTCTAAATTTAATGACTTTCTAGCAGACTAATAATTTTAAAAAAAATTTAAATATGTGACAAAATTTTTTTTGGTTCCAAAGACAAGGGGGCCCACGAAAAATTGTCTTAAGGGAGTTCCCCGCCAAAAAGCATAGCACCATCAGATTCCACATGCCATAAAACCCCTGTGTGCCAAATTTAGTTATTCTCGTACAACAGGGTTCTGAGATATAAAAATAAGATTATTCCTATGGGCGAATTTCAGGGGCTGTAACTCCGAAAGAGGGGGCCACTTGGTAAAAATAAAAAATACTGGTCCACTATATTTGTTTTAAGAATATGTGATCAAATTTTGTTGCATTAATTTCGGGACACTTTGTATGAATAATCCTGTACATTAAAAATTTAATTAATTTACATCCTGCTCTAAACTAAAACAAGTTATGGAGCTTTGATATTTCTCAATATTTTTATTTATTTGAGAAATATGCTAATATTCGCAATTTTTCAGAATGAAATGTATATACACAAGTAATACATTTGCTTGAACTACCTCTATTTAAAAAATATTCGTTATTCTAATTGACTTTTAGTTAAATTTAATTAAATTTTTAGTTTTACTTTTTTATCATTCCCGTAAATTTTACTGTTGAGTCAACATTCTATTTTTATTTCATTATTATCTCTTGTAAATACCATTTACATTGTAGCATTTCTTGTAAACTTATCTATCGCACTAGTTATGTGTAATTAAATTAAAACCACATTAAAACTATTACGTCAATCACATTACTGAAAGTGAACATACTTCCGATAGAGTAATATATATTCATTCACCATGATCGACATTGGAAGGGGGACAAATTGGTTTTAAATAGCCAAATGATGGTAAGTGACTAATAAAGATATTATTTCAACTCATTCGTCACGTTAGAAGGGTGAAGCCGTTTAATAAAGTGCCCCTTTATGAATACCCGAATCCGACCACATGTTCCCTCTTTAAGTGGAACCGAAACGCTACCCCGCAGCAATTTCCTTCGTAGGAACTAGATATCGCGGGCTGGAAATCTCCACGACTGCCATCCGCTTTGCGCTGACTTCTAGTTGTTTGTGCCGGCTGTTGACAGTGTCTTTGCTCAATAATTTTCTGATACTGGCTGTCATAACATTTGAAATCTTTCTCTCTCTAATTAATGAGTAAAAACAAAACTTGTATCTTTTAAAAGATTTGAAAAAATAACAGTTAATTAAAATTTTACTCAGGTCTACATTATATCCAACTAAAAATTACATTAATATATACAGGCTGTTACAAATTCGCTTCTCACTACAGGGATCTCGAAAACGGTAAGAGATATAAACTAGCTTAAATGGGGGCAAAGTTGCGTAATCAGGGGACCAACATTATGCCTCTAAAAAATCAAGGCTAACATGATTAGTTTTCGAAATATTTGAAAAAAAAACGAAATTTTGGAAATCCGCTTTTGTTTCATTTTAGCCTTGTTTGAGGTGACATTGAAAAAAGAAAAACACTTTCTCATGGCCACTTTTTGCCCTCTATCGAATGGCATATTCAATTTTTATATGTAACGTTTCGTCTCTCCAGGACCATCATCAACCTCATTTTTTTAATAATAATAATATTCAGTTGGCGTTTTGGTTGTTCATATGCATTTTTAAGAATTAATTTGTCATAATAAAATTAAAATTGTAATAATGTTTTAATTTTGACGCAACAACTTATTGAGTTATGTATCACCAAGTGATGGTAATAGTTAATAATAATAAATGTTTTACTGTAACTAAACTATTACAGTTTAAATAACTAAATGGATTTCACAGGGTCTAACGACACTTACAGTGTACGATAATTCAATAAACAAAGTAATCTAAACAAAAAATTTAGATAAATTTGGAACGAATACACTGAAGATGAATTTTTCGAGACAAAACGTCTGAATCTGGTTCGGGCTGAGGCAGTACAGTATTGGCGATCATGAAGGCTTGCAAAGAATGTAATAACATTTCTAAGGTCGTATTTAAAAAAATGAAGTTGATGATGGTCCTGGAGAGACGCAACGTTACATATAAAAATTGATTATGCAATTCGATACAGGGCAAAAAGTGGCCATGAGAAAGTGTTTTTCTTTTTTCAATATCACCTCAAACAGGGCTAAAATGAAACAAAAGCGGATTTCCAAAATTTCGTTTTTTTTCAAATATTTCGAAAACTAATCATGTTAGCCTTGATTTTTTAGAGGCATAATGTTGGTCCCCTGATTACGCAACTTTGCCCCCATTTAAGCTACTTCGTATCTCTTACCATTTCCGAGATCCCTGTAGTGAGAAGCGAATTTGTAACAGCCTGTATATAACTCAAGTAATAGATATTTATTTATTTTAAAATAATACCCTGGGCTGCTAATAATAACTGCTTACCTTATAATTTTATTTCATTTTAAACATAGTGCATAGAATGAAATCATATCGCATTTGTCTATCTACGCTTCGTGCAACATGATTCCCACTAGTAAATAAAAACTTTTCACTCACAATATGAATGAGATAACATACAAAGTGTTACATTTTAAATTGTTTCTGCTACTCAATGCATAGGGCCTTCAATACGTCCACACCGGCAAAGAGTGACCTGTTAATCTATAAATACTGAACGCAAGATCAACGTCGCACTATAAGGCGTGTTGTTGAAAACGATTACCCTGTCGGCTAATGTTGCGACCAACCTTGAGTTACACCCGCAATATCTAGTAAACAACAGAATTCTTTCGTCAGTAAAGCCACCAGACATATACCGGTTTTCCAACTTATTAGTTCTCATTAGTACACACTTTGTATGTTATATTTAACCCATAGTAACACCATGTTTCTAACTAAACATCATTAAAATAACCTTTCGTGGGTCATCTTACCTATGGCATATTGACAAGAAATAATACGAGGGTTGTCCCAAAAATAATGCACATCGCGCTCTAGCGGGTGTTGTAGACAACGTAGACAGCTGATGGAAGCGTCAGTGTGTAGATTGAAGTCTTAAGAACACGTTGAGATCATATTATGATACGCTTAAAGGATTCGCTCAAAGGGAAAATGCTTAAAGGGAAAATGCCAACAATTCGAAAAGACAACATCGAAACTGAAAGAAATGATTATCTTTGATAAACAGGGCGTAATCGCCACAGATCGAGTTCCGACGAGTACTACTGTCACTGGAGTGTACTACAAAAACTTTCTTCAGAATATCTTACGCCCAAAAATACATAAACTGCGTCCAGGAAATGTTGCAAAGTGGTGCATTGATTTTGCACGATAATGCACGCCCGCACATCAGTGCACTTAGGGGAACACCCTCTTATAGTCCCGATCTGAGCCCACCTGACTTCGATATCTTTCCCAAGCTGAAGGAACCCGGGGGATGCGTTTTCTGACGTTGGAAAAGCTCCGAAGAAAAGTGACCCGACAGATGCGGATGCTCAATAAGAACGTGAATCCAAGCAATTCCACGCCACTGGCATGCCTGCATTAATAAGGAAGGGGATGATACATATTGAAGGCCTGTAATTAGGGCTGTGCATTATTTTGGGACAACCCTTGTAGGTAGTTCTATTAACGAAGACAAGGTTACATGATATTGGCGGTGTAATTCAAAGTAATTGTTTCTCATAATATCATTAAAAACATTAGACACTACTTGTTAAATAACTATTTAATTAATTTAATTTATCCTTCAAAGAGTTTTTTATATTTTAAAGATTTCCAAAGACACTTTTTCACGTACTTTTTATATTGTATTTTTTTGTTTCATACGATAATACACCAGGAAATTTTTATACAGAAATGAATGAAGAATGCAGAAAATACAATAAAAAATTGAGAAAAACGAATGGTAATAGCATTTTTCTTGACCAAGTGAGCCTTTTCAATTACCATTTTTAGGACAAAATTTGAAAAAAATTAATTCATCAGGCTACAAGATACTCTTAAGAAAATGAAAAAAAAAACCTTTTCCGCTATTTATATTTCTGACAGAATAATTTAGAATAAATCTTTATATGGAAGTTATCTTCTTAAAATGAACTCTGGAACGGAGTTCTGAACTTTCTCAGTTTGTAACATTCAACAAAATCTTATTTACGCATTTACGTTATTTGTGGTGGTTGTCATGACAGCAGATAATAGCTATCTTACCATCAAGTGACCACTGTCGCACTATCTCATTTGGCTAGATAGTTCAAAGCACTCTTGCGAAAGTGAATGTAATCATCGTAAACTACACTCATAGATGAAGAGAATGCGTCGAACTGTCACCAAGCCATAAAACAAACAGAAGGTCTAAATAGCTCTGCAGTGAATTGTATTTCAATAATCCATTTCTATTTGGCTAAGTACCTACAGAATATTTTGAATTAATACAGAAATTATATTTATTTAAGTTTATTACTAATGTAAGACAATTAAGACAATACACAACTAATAAAATAGAAATATGTAATAGATTGGTATTGGTATACATTGCAATAATTTTTTAATCAAATAATCATGACTATTAGGTATAATAAAATATAACAATTCATCACGATAAAAATTTATAAAAAACTTTTATATGCAAATGTCTATAAACAATATCTATTGTTAAACATCTACAGGGTGTGGCGTAAATAACAGCTTCCTAACGATATTTGTAATAGAGTAAGTTAATTCCAGGTATTCCCCTAGTTCGCAATTCTTCCACCATAGCAATTGTGGTATTGTAAACCAATGACGTCAAGTGACTCCAAAGATAAAAGTCCATTGGAGTTAGATAGAGTGATCGAGGTGCTACGGCACAGGACCAAAGCGTCCAATCCATCGCTGAGGAAACATTTCATTCAAAAGTGTCGTTACTTCTCGAGTACTGTGTGGAGGAGCCCCATCTTGAAGATAAAACATGCGTGCCCGAACTTGTAATGCCACATCGTCCAATAATTCAGGCAACCGGTTCTCCAAAAAGTCAGCATATGTTGGTCCATTTAGTCGTCCTTTAAAGAAATAGGGATCAACAAGTATCGCATTATGCCAGCCCGAACATTTACCGAGAACCGATATTGAATATGAGTTTCTCTAATCGTGTGAGGATTTTCATCGGTCCATATGTGCATATGATGGAAATTCACTTCATCACGGGTAAACCTCATCTGTTACACAAACGTAAGCAGGAAAGTCTACTTGATCGGCACATTGGCGTAAAAACCATCTGCAAAAACGCATTCGTTGATCACAATCCGAGGGTAAAATCTGTTGAACTGGTTGCAAATGATAGAGGTGCAACAGCTGACGCTTTAAGATGCGATGTACGGTACGAGATGAGGTTCCTACTTGCTGTGCAAGTCATCGAATACTAATTGTGGGGTCTTCGTCAAGATTTTTCAACGCATTGCATCTTCAACATTAAGGTTCACTTGCTGACCACATCCTTCTCCTCGAGGAATAACACTTCCCGTACCTCGCAGCCGCTGTAGGATTGTATTTCCACATGGGGGGGTGACGTTGTGGCCACCGTTCCCGGTACAACCTACTCGCCGCGAGCGCATTTTCTTCGGCTGCACCATATACACTAACATCATATCGACACGTTCAGAAATAGTAAATGCATTGTTTTCTCGGTTCATTGTAAAACTAGTTTGTGTACAAACTAAAAAATAAAATAAAGTAAGAAATAAGAATTTCGTTTTTAATGTAATCGGCAAGCTATTCTTGTTTTTTACTTCTTTATAAAAATTACACTGTCACTATCCTGGAATTACAAAATAAAAACTTTGGTCTGGAATCTTTAACTTTTTAACACTGATGGGTCGATGGACGATGCTTAATATTTAATAATTAAGTGAATAATGAATTCAATACAAATATAAAATCAGTTGACTGCACAAATTTTTTGACAATGTAACCTAACCTTCTTTTAGTATTACTAATATTAGATTATACCGACTTAAATTATAAGGTTGCATCTCGGGTCGTGCATTTATAATAAATGAACTTTAATTTACAAAAAAAAAAACGCGAAGATATAACTTTTTCATAGAAGAGTTTTCTATTACAAATATCATCAAGAAGCTGTAGTTTAATTTTTATAGATCATAGACGCCACACCCTGTATTGTAAACCATGCTAAAAAGTCAACAATAAAGCATAAAATTAGAAAATTCCATTTTTGATTTATATTCAAATTATACTCAGCTCTTAAGCTACCATAGAAAATAGCTCTAAAGCTGCCATACACACCCTCCAAGGAGGCGCTGTGCAAAAAGCTCATTGCATAAGCCCAGTGCATAACAATCTAAGATCAGTTGAAACCCTCCAAAACCAACTATATGGAAAAACAGCTTCTTTGGACCCAAATGTGGAACAACATACCGAAGGATGATAAGATGGGCAAATTCAAGGAACTAATCGGGATTCCTAGAAATAGCACTTTCATAACTGTACTATCGAGGCGTATATCATAACAATATTTTTGTGTAAATGGGCCTTTATTAATAAAAAGGTAAAAGGAGAAGTGCTTTAACGTTAAAAAACCATACCCAATACGTATATGAACAAAGCCTCTATATCCTTCCCCTCTGACCTGAATCGCCCTGTATGCGAGGTATTAATGAACTCAAGATTTCTACATGTGCAATGCCGATTAACACTTTCCATCTTTTAATGTTGCAATGAAGCCGCCACGGAACATGAACACCCACTAATGAGAATTTCATATTTGACGTTGTCTCGCTATAATTGACCGTAATAACGCATTCTCGTAGAATTTCAAGCAATCCAGAAACTACTCATTTACTTAGTAGGTGTTACCGTTATAGTTATATTTATCAATCCACTAGGAGTTTCTTTTTTCATACTAGAATGTTTAAATAACCAGTTTTAGATATTGGCTTTGAGATGTTACAAATGTTGGTCTTAATTAAATACCAAGCACAAATAAAAGGGATATTTAAACAAGACATAAAAGAATAAAACGCAAACATATAAAATTCCAAAAATTAAACAGAATGTTTAATAAAAAAAGACTTAAATTCAAATAACGAAGCCAGACAGAGAATACAAATCTTTTGACCTGCTTGTGGCGACAACATAATTGCTTTAAAGTAATTTTCAAGCCATTTATAATTGACACAATTTAATTGCCGAGAGAGAGCAGCGATAAATCTTTTCTCATTGTAATAATTCATATGTGAAACATTTTTATTAATTATTATATTTTTCGAAAAAATAATTGGAATAAGCAACAAATTAGAAGCAAGCCAGCTTATTAGTTAAAAGGTTATCTCTGATTTTAATTATCTGTACACAGTTGATTTTGTAACAATAAGAAAACCATTAAAATTAATTGCTTACATCTATGATTTAGATACAGTTTTATGGACGGAATTCGCCATAAATTATCAATTTTCACTTGATGCTCTTTGAAACCATTCATACTTCCTCATAAAANAAAATTTATAAAAAACTTTTATATGCAAATGTCTGTAAACAATATCTATTGTTAAACATCTACAGGGTGTGGCGTAAATAACAGCTTCCTAACGATATTTGTAATAGAGTAAGTTCAATTATGGATTAAAATATTTTCTCTGGAACGTTTGCTGTACGATGACTTACGTGCTGTAGACCAGCCGCGTAAACAAATCATCATTCATACTTCTCAATTTTTGGGGAATTTTTCAAAACAAACTAAGAAATTTTAGATATTAAAAAAACTAATATTTTCTTATTATAATAATTAATAGTAATTACTATCTTAAATGCATTGTTGTTACTGCAAGAGTTCGCAAACAAAACCACATCCGTAAGCATCTGTAGTTGCCAACTGCGTACACTAAAAAACCCCATTAAAATATGGAACAAAATGAAATAAAACTTACCATTTCTAGAGAAAATGTTCAAATTGATCCCCATTAGCGCGGATACAGGTATGGCACCGACGCACCCAATTTCGACGAATATTTTCTCAAATTCCAGGTATTCCCCTAGTTGTGTCAGCACCTTCAAGTATACGGTTTCGCAATTCTTCCACCATAGCAATTGGGGTATTGTAAACCAATGACGTCAAGTGCTTATTATGCCAACCCAAACATTTACCGAGAACCGATGTTGAAAATTAGTTTCCCTAATCGCGTGAGAATTTTCATCAGCCCATATATGCATATTATGGAAATTTACTTCATCAGTTAAATGTCACATCATCTGTTACACAAACATAAGCAGGAAAGTCTACTTGATTGGCACATTGGCATAAAAACCATTTGCAAAAATGCATTCGTTGATCACAATCCGGGGGTAAAATCTGTTGAACTGGTTGCAAATGATAGAGGTGCAACAGCTGACGCCTTAAGATGCGATGTACGGTACGAGATGAGGTTCCTACTAGCTGTGCAAGTCATCGAATACTAACTGTGGGGTCTTCGTCAAGATTTTCCAACGCACTGCATCTTCAACATTAAGGTTCACTTGCTGACCACATCCTTCTCCTCGAGGAATAACACTTCCCGTATCTCGCAGCCGCTGTACGATTGTGGGGGAGGGTGACGTTGTGTCCATCGTTCCCGGTACAACCTACTCGCCGCGGGCGCATTTTCTTCGGCTGCACCATATACACTAACATCATATCGACACGTTCGGAAATAGTAAATGCATTGTTTTCTCGGTTCATTGTAAAACTAGGTTGTGTACAAACTAAAAAATAAAATAAAGTAAGAAATAAGAATCTCGTTTTTAATGTAATCGGCAAGCTATTCTTGTTTTTTACTTCTTTATAAAAATTACACTATCACTATCCAGGAATTACAAAATAAAAACTTTTGTCTGGAATTTTTAACTTTTTAACACTGATGGGTCGATGGACGATGCTTAATATTTAATAATTAAGTGAATAATGAATTCAATACAAATACAAAATCAGTTGACTGCACAAATTTTTTGACAATGTAACCTAACATTCTTTTAGTATTACTTGTATTAGATTATACCGACTTAAATTATAAGGTTGCATCTCGGGTCGTGCATTTATAATAAATGAACTTTAATTTACAAAAAAAAAAAAATCGCGAAGATAGAACTTTTTCATAGAAGAGTTTTCTATTACAAATATCATCAGGAAGCTGTAGTTTAATTTTTATAGATCATAGACGCCACACCCTGTATTGTAAACCATGCTAAAAAGTCAACAATAAAGCATAAAATTAGAAAATTCCATTTTTGATTTATATTCAAATTGTACTCAGCTCTTAAGCTACCATAGAAAACAGCTCTAAAGCTGCCATACACACCCTCCAAGGAGGCGCTGTGCAAAAAGCTCATTTAAAACCCAGTGCATAACAATCTAAAATCAGTTGAAACCCTCCAAAACCAACTATATGGAAAAACAGCTTCTTTGGACCCAAATGTGGAACAACATACCGAAGGATGATAAGATGGGCAAATTCAAGGAACTAATCGGGATTCCTAGAATTAGCACTTTCATAACGGTACTATCGAGGCGTATATCATAACAATATTTTTGTGTAAATGGGCCTTTATTAATAAAAAGGTAAAAAGAGAAGTGCTTTAACGTTAAAAAACCATACCCAATACGTATATGAACAAAGCCTCTATATCCTTCCCCTCTGACCTGAATCGCCCTGTATGCGAGGTATTAATGAACTCAAGATTTCTACATGTGCAATGCCGATTAACACTTTCCATCTTTTAATGTTGCAATGAAGCCGCCACGGAACATGAACACCCACTAATGAGAATTTCATATTTGACGTTGTCTCGCTATAATTGACCGTAATAACGCATTCTCGTAGAATTTCAAGCAATCCAGAAACTACTCATTTACTTAGTAGGTGTTACCGTTATAGTTATATTTATCAATCCACTAGGAGTTTCTTTTTTCATACTAGAATGTTTAAATAACCAGTTTTAGATATTGGCTTTGAGATGTTACAAATGTTGGTCTTAATTAAATACCAAGCACAAATAAAAGGGATATTTAAACAAGACATAAAAGAATAAAACGCAAACATATAAAATTCCAAAAATTAAACAGAATGTTTAATAAAAAAAGACTTAAATTCAAATAACGAAGCCAGACAGAGAATACAAATCTTTTGACCTGCTTGTGGCGACAACATAATTGCTTTAAAGTAATTTTCAAGCCATTTATAATTGACACAATTTAATTGCCGAGAGAGAGCAGCGATAAATCTTTTCTCATTGTAATAATTCATATGTGAAACATTTTTATTAATTATTATATTTTTCGAAAAAATAATTGGAATAAGCAACAAATTAGAAGCAAGCCAGCTTATTAGTTAAAAGGTTATCTCTGATTTTAATTATCTGTACACAGTTGATTTTGTAACAATAAGAAAACCATTAAAATTAATTGCTTACATCTATGATTTAGATACAGTTTTATGGACGGAATTCGCCATAAATTATCAATTTTCACTTGATGCTCTTTGAAACCATTCATACTTCCTCATAAAAAAAACTAGAGAAATAATACAAGGCGTCGTTTATCTTCAGAAAACAAATTAAGAAGGAATTACAATAGAAATGTTTTTTAAAAATAGTAATATGTTTATTATAGTATAGTATTTGTCTGATATAAAGCTCGTAGATAGGGAAGATGATGAGGTTTTAATTATTGTTTTAACTTTCCATTAGTGGTAACAAAATAAATATTTCAGTCTGTAACACAGAGTGCATTTCAGTGAAAAGGTGCTGTTAGTTAAATAATTAACTATAAATACAGGGTGTCCCACCGGGAACTGCGTCGATCGATATATAGAAAAGTAATGCTCCGAAAATCAAAAAAAAAAAATATCGCAACACGGCAATGTCCTTGGGGCGAACACAACTAAAATGTGTAGAACCCTCCAACAATTCCGGTTATACCGAAAGTCGACACCAACTTCGTTATTTTAAATGGGACACCCTATATATTATTGCATTTTCGTATTCTATGTGAAATTAGGAGTGTGTGTGACACAAGTAGATTCTTGGTACCTTGAAAGGCCATAGGTAACACTACGTTATGGTATATCAACAAATTAAAACATTTAATACTAAGTGTTTCATTTTTGCTGTTACATTTTGATAACTTCAAACAGTTATAACTTTGTTAACTTAAATGGAACACCCTATATTTTTTTACTCTGTCGTATGCAGATAGAAATTTTCTTTCAAGCCATATAATCATTGTTAGGGCTGCCGTTACTACTTCTAGAGATATTTGCAATTTTCTATTTTTTGGTCAGTTTTTCTCGTATCAGACCTGCTGTCAAATTGGCTATGACCAGAAATACCACAAAAACAATTGAAATAACATGACATTTGTCAAGTTAGTTATCAAATTATTGTTGTGTCTGAATAGTTTTTCCCGAATATTTAAATAAAAATGCCTGGGGATCGTTTAAATTATACTAATGAGGATTATTCTAATTTGTTTGTTATTTATGGAAAATGTGACAAAATAATTTCAAGAACATGTAGAGGATATGCTGCTATTTTCCATAAATAACAAACAAATTAAAATAATCCTCATAAGTATAATTTAAACGATCGTCAGGCACTGTTATTTAAATTTTTAGGAAAAATTATTACAGACATAACAATAATTTGACAACTAACTTGACTTGTTATTTTAATTGTTTTGGAGTGTTCTGGTTATGGCCAATTTGACAACAGGTCTGATACGAGAAAAAGTGTCCAAAAAATAGATAACTGCAAATATCTCTAAAAGTAGTAACGGCAACCCTAACAATGCTTATATGGCTTGAAAGGAAATTTCAGTCTGCATAGACAGAGTAGAAAAATACAGGGTGTTCCATTTAAGTTAACAAAGATATAGCTGTTTGAAGTTATCAAAATGTAACAGCAAAAATGAAACACCTAGTATTAAATATTTTAATTTGTTGGTATACCATAATTTAGTGTTACCTATGCCCTTTACAGGCGCTAAAAATCCGCTTGATATCACGCTCCTGAAAAGAGTTACTAGCATCTCCGCGGACCCTTGCATCTGTCAATTTTTTTCTCTAAAAATTAATATCTCAAAATCTATAACTCCTAGGTATAGGGAATATTTAATAAAGCGACCCTCAATTTTCACGTAGAATCCGAAAATACAATAATATATAGGGTATCCCATTTAAAATAACGAAGTTGGTGTCGACTTCCGGTATAATCGGAAGTGCTGGAGAATTCTAGATATTTTAGTTGTGTTCGCCCTAGGAACATTGCCACGTTGCCAAATTTTCTAATTTTTCGGAGCAGTACTTTCCTAGATATTGATCGACGCAGTTCCCTGTGGGACACCCTGTATAAAGCGTTTTTATTTATGTTTTGTTTTTATTATGGACTAATTAAAATATTATTTAATTGCTTCTGTTGGATTCGATTTCAAAAAATGGTAGTATTATTTTGAATATCCTCAACTAAATTGCAATGTCTATGGGCAATTTTAGGAATAGAAGTCAGCTGGAGCCAAATCTGGAGAGCAGAGTGGTTGCTCAAACACTATTTTGTTAAAAAATTGCGAAAAATCTTGGCACTGCAGACTGTGATTTAGACGCCTTTCTATAAAAGATTTAAAAGAACCAAACCATAATTAGCATTCTGTGTATGATTTAAGAAAAAACTGTTTTAGATGTGCTTGATCCATGGATAGTATTCGATGTTCTCCCACCATCAAACATATTATGGCATGATTTAAAAACATTCTTGTAACTCATTTACTAGCAGTTTTGCCCATAACGTTTACAAGCTTATATTAAACTTCAAGTCGTAATACATGAATCAAACAGTAACACTCTGAGATGACCACCATGTTAACAATAATACTCAATGTACCTATTATATTGACATATAGAAAAAGCGCTGCAGTCAGTTTGCAGACAAAAACTACCACATTTCTTCATTAATGCATACTCTACATATTACGACGAAGTATTCCAAAAATCGTAGAAGATTTATGAAGAAACGATGTTCAGGACAAAACAAGTTTATACTTTGACTGACGTAATAATACAGTTAAGAAAGATTATTGTGATATTGCAAGGGATATTTTAGTACTTAAGTATCTGTTTCTTTAAAATATTCTCAAATATTATTTGGTTATTTTCCTTATTTTTCCTTTTATTCCCCCGCATTCTTTTAGATTTTTTGCATACTCCCCCACTTCCCTCAGAAAAAGAAAGTAGGTACTCCCCCATGTTTTGTGTCATTGTAAAAGATTCAAGTAACTTTGCTATATTGCTAAAAGATATTGTTTACTTTCTCTACCACTTTGATCATCATCGAAGAAATGCTGTAGTTGAAATTAAATGTCTTGTATATTGGTCCGATTTATACTATCGTGGCGTAAGCTGAAAAAAGGCAATCGATAAGAACTCACCACAGCACAGTTGAGGCCAATCCCTGTAATATAGAGCGTCCAACTGGGTACTGTGGACTCATGGTATGGGTGCCTGAGGCTGGTGTCGTTGCAGAAGAAACCTCGTTGGTAGGCGCTGCCCCAAAGGAACAGAAAAAGGATGGGCCAGCCCACTGAAATGGTAAAAAAATTGTGTTTTTATAAAATTTGTAGGTTAAGGTATAATCGAGGGTATAATAGATATTAAGAACTCTGAATTTTTAAGATGTGTAGGGGTAACACAGAATGTCCTATAAAAAATGCTCGATTATCAAATTCAAGTCAAATACCCATACCTACCCAGTTAGTGTGTATTTTATTTGGAAAAGAGAGCAGTAATAGTAAAATTCAGATTTCCCATTACACAAAATCCCCTTCCTCCAGAGTACGTTAATACGAGGTCACAAAGGCAAGAAAAAAATACCATTTTTCTTATTTTTTTATAGATCAGTAGAAACTAATAGGTACTAGGAAATTTTGTAAATATTGGATTTTTGTTGCAAAATATAAAAAACAAATGGATACCTAGGTAAGGTATCCATTTGTACGGTAAATGTGATATTTTGAGTAGGTATATAAAAAAATTTAAAAATGTAGGCTTATACAAAAGTCGTGGGGAAACTCAATCGCCCTATTTCCCACTAAGAATGTGATATTTAAGGTGTCCTCATAAAAAAATAGCTATGTGTATTCACAGCAATAAAAATAATAATTAAATATGGTGTTTAGCTGTATTAGAAATCGATATTAATAACTTGTTCATTTTCAAATGTATCGATCTTAACTTCGCAGAAGAAAATAAATAGTAAGAACCAGATATTTATAGCGAATTTATTTTTGACAGTCCAAGTTCATGGATCGCGCTCGTGGAATTGATTGACCCCGATGATGACATAACCTCTCCCGGCACAAACAACTCACCGCAATTCAGCAGAATCACATCCAAGATGACTTTTTCCAGCCTCACCACTACGATGTCGTTGCTCATTGTGGTCATTCGGTGGTTATCAATGTCTTTGACGCCTCTGGGAATCACGCATTTGTGACCGACTTCACTTCCTCGCCACGCAAAAACCGAAAAACACCTGTCAAACTGCGGGAACGTAAACAATCAATCGAGTGTGCGGCGTAACTTCGCTCGATTATCTGTGCGATGCGCTCACAACCTACTCCGCTCCGAGCTGAAACTGACATGCGGTGGCCGCGTCGAGGATTTTAGATCGTGCGATTCGCACCTGAATCTCCCACCATAAAGGAGTTCTGTAGGAGTCGTCTGTTGCGGGGTTGCGCAGTCCATATTTTAATGGATCGATGAGGCCGACGGATGCGCGAAGGGCGCGATGCACCAGGGAGTTGTGGAAAAATATACAAATAAATATGAATGGGAATAAATATAATATCAGTTGTTATTGTTTACAAAAAAAAAATCCCCTAGTATTTTTACAGATATTTCATATAAAATCAATTCTTTTTTATAAACATTAAATGATAGTGTTTATTTTAATAAAGTTTGTCCACGTTCATAAAGTCCATAGTCTCAATGAACTACTGCCAGCGTTGTTCTCGCACTAAAAATTAATGTGCACAGTTTTACTCAAAACTAAATTTTATAAAATTGTACTTTATCACAACCTTTAAAAATAGTAGGGCATTATAAATTTTGCAAACGTAAATTAAAATCTGAAAAAATGGCTATCTGAAATTTTATTTTGTCTTCAAATATTATTTTTCTCTACTACTCTACTATGTAAGTACCTAGTCCGATAAGTAAAATAAATATAACTACATTGAACATTGAACAGAGAAACTGAATAGGCACTAGGACGAAAATGTAATGTAAGAGTTAGGAAGGATGAAAGGAGAGGCAGAGGGTAGCTATGTACTACCGTACTTTTTGAACTTTGAATTTAGTACAATAGTTCTTAAATCTAAAGATTTTCAGGATGCGGAGTGTTGAACAGAAATAAAAACACAGGGTATAACTTTTATTGAGTCATAATATATTTATATGGAAGCTACGTTTAACCTTAACGAAAAACATTTCAAAAGTTTGTTTTCACAAACGTCGTGAGAGTGATTTTTTTTACCTATTTTCGTAATTTTAATAAGTACTAGTTTTAGCTAATGCAAAATGCATATTCAAACGCATACCTAATAGGGAATTAGGGCATGTACCTATTGTTGTCGAATCTAGTATTTCTGATTCCTGTTCAGGTTTTTTCATAATATCAATCATACAGAAATATAACCACAAAGACACGCTAACATACCGTACCAGTACCAACAGTAAATACCGAAACTAAAATATTATAAGGTTATATATTTACACTACAAAAGATAAAGATACCTACCTCAATAAATACCACTTCAAATTTTGCTAAAGAAGTAAAACACTGAAAATATTTGAATGCTCGGTGCATCTAAAAACTTCGAAATAACATGCCGTATCATATAAAAGCAGGTAATTTGTTTTTACTAAATTATTTGTCATTACAATTTCGCCTTCTGCCACTCCGCTTCATATAGTTGGTTTAAAAATAAAACAATAGGCAACCCTCACTTTAAGCTACGCTCTGTATATATTTATTCCTATTCGAAAAACAAATTGTTCGGAGTTGTTTCAAATTACATTAGTCCATACAGTTGAATAAGTCGGCAATGGCTCTAAAACTATTTCTTAATGTAATTTTAAATGCAATTTAATTCTTATGATTTTCTCTTTAATTTACAATTTCGAAAGTAGAAAATACTTTTTTTTCTGTGAAACGATTAGTTCAGGAATTTTAGATTTATTGAATTGTGTGATGAAGATAACTGATTAGCTTATTTTAAATTTCCAAAATATAAAAACTCGAAAATATTTCGACAGAAATACTATTAGGATACACTTATCCAATTGCCAAAATACATACGTAGATGTTCGGAAATTCTTCAATTCTTAGCTATACAGTCTTCTAATGCTTAGCTTCTCCATCACTGGTTGACAGACTTGCATACCGATTAAGTGAATTTTTCCACACTGTTAATTATATCACTAGCCCAAATTTCATAAATCTACATCAAACATCTTCGAGATACGAGTAATGATCAATTATCAATTTTTGTTGGTTTTAGTCCCTTTGTTCAATAAAATTTTTTGATTTAAAGTGATGCAAAGAAAGACCTCCGGAAATTATGATATGGATTTAAAAAACATTTTTTAGAAATTATTTCCTAAATTTGATACTGGGTTTGTACAAAGAAAATAAATTATAACAATTTGACCATAAATTATATAAAATTCATTTCTTGTATTCCCTGAACATCTTGACAACCATTATGAAATGAAAGATACAATTTCCATGGATATTTTTATAGAAAAATTACAAGGAATAAAAAATAGAACCTCTAGTAGTGTTTAGTGTTTTTCAAAATTAATTCTATTCATTTATTGAAGATATTTAATTATTTAAGTGGTGTAACTTCTAGGGATTCTATTGGATTGGAGAATAAGAAATGTCAGTTTTTTTCAAATTTAAAATATTTTATTTTTAACTCTACAATTACCTATTATCAATAGATTAATCAGTGATTCTCCATTGTTATTTATGACCTCCTTCCAACGTTCAACAAATTTCTGGATGCCTCTTCTGTATAAATCGCTTAGGTTCTGATTCGAAAAACTCATCCAACCAAGCTCTTAACTCATTGTCGTTGTTAAAAGAAACACCGCGTAAGGAGTTTGACAAAGAGAGCGGAAGGGGTGAAAATCCAAAAGCACGAGATCGGAACAGTAAGAGGGGTGCGTCAGAACTTCCAAATTCAACTCCCGAATGACCGTTTTGGTCATATTGGCGATATGTGGTCACGCATTATCATGTTGCAAAAAAACGTCGAACCGACGATCAGGTCTATTCTATTGAATACCCGCGTGGAGTTGTCGTAGTTATTGGATATAGAGTTCTTGGGTTGATGGTTTGATTGTTTGGTAAGAGTTTGTAATAAAGAATCCCTACCCAATCACACCAGACGGCGATTTCCCTGGCATAACACCAGCTGAGGTGGTGGCAGCTACCTCCACCTAAATTAGAGAATTCGATTTAACACCGCTCAACGAAATATCCGAAAAAGTAGGTTAATCATTACAATAACGACAGAGTAAATCAGCGGCAATTGAGGAGCGTTAATTCTTACTGTTTTTGTTCAAAACATGTGAGACCCAAGTGCCGATTCTTTGAACTTTTCCCATCGAATGCTGGTGGTTTGCTATGTTTTGTGATCACATCCCATCTCCTGAACCAATTTGCTTATTGATTGGATTGGATTTTCGTGAAGGAATCGAATCAATTGCACTTGAATATTGAAACCACCTTCTTTAAAACGCGAAAATTCATCGCATCATCATCATATATGGCACAACTTTCCCGAGAAGCTTGAGCAGCTTTAGTGTTTTCCCAATCGCTATTAAAAACAAAAAGAAGCAAGTGGCGAAAATGATCAATTTTATCAACTTGACATTTCATTTCAAATGAATGAAAATTCACAAAAATGAAATCTAACGAATCAACAAAAAACAATCTGATAGAGCAATAAGTCCCCTTTCGATGACATGTGTTAGTTTAAAAATGCGTTTAATTTTCACGTGAATTTTTAAATTTGAAAAAAATTATTACCCTACCCATTAGTTTTAGTCTAAGTCAAAATAATGAAGCATATTTTGTTAGGAGTCGTAGTAAATAATACATACATATAATTGGTTCATTCATAGTAATCATAATCAAGTGAAGTGGCTACTTAGGGTTATGGAGAGGTCGGAATCCCCTGCCCCTTCAGTATAGTAACTAATTCTCATTTTTTCCTTGCCAAAAAAACAGGAAACACTGTTTCAAGCTTTGAGTCTTCACCACCATCACAGCAAGATTCTGTGTGCAGTTCTAAATAAACATATTGTTAAAAACCTAGACATAAAAACAATCTGTATTTTCGAATCTGAAAATACCTAACCATAGAACGCCATGAAATAGATAGATAGATAAATAGATTTAATTAAGAATCTTGATTTAAAGGTTATCCTATGGTACCTCTTTTATTATATTTTCTGTCTTTCTTTTATTATCCAATACCCTTCAGTGATAGCTTCTGAAACAGTGGCTTCCGGATTAGTTCTGTATACCCAAATAAACACCACGAAACGGGGTTAACGGCTTACTGTGCTGATAAGCGGCGAAAGAAAAAAATCGGTCCGAACCATATGGTGCAGCTCCAATCACTTAATTATAATTGCATTTAACATTAAATAGCTCTCTAATTTGTTAGCGCGGGAATCTAACAAAGAGTTATTTATGAAGGTGAATCACTTTATCAGTGATTTATTTATTATCAAAGTCGAAGAGTTCATTGATCAATGGGAGCGAGTGCGTACACAATGAAACATCTTCTAAGTCTCACTTTATAGATCAAAAGTTAATTGTTTTGGTTTAACTTCTTTTTTTTACATTGCCGTCCCCGTATGTACACAAAGACTTCCTGTATTGGTTAACACATTGCCGATATTACTCTCTTATCTAATAGTGTTTCATGTAAACATACGGAGCATAAAAAATGTTAGTCTGAACCCATACATTTTTTACTGATTTTTGATTCCGTCAATAAGATGACAATTAAAACTGGAGAGAAAGAATTATTGTAGCATTTCTGACTTCAGAATTAATTAACAAATCACTGGTATAGAATCAATAATACAAAGTATAGATAGAAATATATTTGTACGGCTTGCTTTTGTCAATTAGGTTAAATTTTGCAGTGTTAGTTTTGCAACATTATCGACCGCACCTTTATTTAATTGAAGTAAATACATAACTGTATATTTAGATACAATATCTAAATGTAGATATTGATTTGATCCTCTAAATAGGAAGTATTAATTTTGGTTCTAGTCATGATTTAAGGTAACTAACTGCAGAGTGCAGATGAATATAAGTATCATTAAATCGTAAGATTGAAAATTTCTTCTATTAATACGTTTTTTAAATGCGACTACTTTAATATGTTTGATATACAGAATAAAATGAAGTGAAATTGATAGAAATATATTTACTTTTGATTAAGGTGGCCACATACCTGGCCCAGAAATAGTCTTTCTGGCGTTTTCAGGTATTGAAATCTTGAAAAATAATAACGTGTAGAACAAAAGTAAGCCCAAAAATAAAATCCTTGATGTTCTGTTTATTCATTGTTACTATTTAAATTTACTCAAATAAAATACTAACTTAAAAAAGCGTTTGTAAAACATGCGTTTGCTGTTATCCTAACCCTACATTTTAAGAATTATTTTCATATACTTATTAATAAAAGTACACAACAATTTTATATGTAGGACTAAGCAAGTATATGTTATAAGAATATTTACCTACGACCACTACTGTAAATACTTAAAAACACACTGTCTGAGATCGATGTAAGATTCCTATTACGCACGGTAAAAAAATCGCACAGTTTTCCTAGCAACTGCCTAGCAACGGCCAATACAATACTGTTTGTATTGACCGTTGCTAGGCGGTTGCTAGGAGCACTGTACGATTTTTTTACCAAGCTGTGCGATTTTTTTACCGTACGACGTAATAGGAATCTTGCATTGATCGTAGACGGTGTGTTTTTAAGTATTTAAAGTAGTGATCGTAGGTAAAGTATAGTACGTAATACGTGGTGTAATGCAATTACGCACTCATAGAATTACGCACTCGCCGCTACGCGGCGTCGTGCGTAACTTTTCCATTCGTGCGTAAAATGCTTTTTACAACACTTATTACGTAATATACTATTAC